>NC_063259.1:6937072-7078935 GCF_019578655.1 Ricinus communis
CTTTCTTGCTGCCCTAGCTCGAAATTGCTTCATATATACTTGTCGACATGGTAGTGGTCATGGCGGTCTTTGATCGATACCGTAGGATGTGAACCGGATCTCATAAGTTAGTCCCAGCACGGTCGTGGTCATGGCCGTACTGGTCAACATGGTCGGAGTCTAGGCTGTGTTGAACCTACGGATCTCACAAGTTAGGTTTTCTTCTTGGCCGTGCTTCCACCGGTGCTGAACCACCATGGGCCGTGCTGGAGGCCGTGATAGCCTCAAAAACCGTGCCTAAAATGTCATATTTAAGGATCAAAGGCTAATGGTTGGTCACGACCAAAGTCCAGGCTGTGCATGGCCGTGCTCAATGTTTGAATGCGAGTCCTTATCCAATTTTGATGAATTCCCATCCGTTTTCGCACGTATTGATCTATAATTGCTCAAACACTGATGATGGTCCTATAAATTCTCTTGAAATGCAAAAGAACACAAAACACGAGTGAACTTGAAATAAAAGCACAATCATTGCTAAGAAAATACACAATAATATGTAAGCAGATATGTGTAAAACTATGCACATCACTTTACAAAAATCCAATTAACTTAGGTCCCCTAGGGTTTGCTTTTCCTTCGAGAGTTTTCCTAAATCCTTTCAGATAATTTGACATTTAATTACCTGTTTGTTCACAATTAATCATAGAACAACACTTTATTGATTTCTTTAGGTTAGATAATATAAGACGCTACAGTAGGTCTAGGTTCACCCTTTCCCAAAAATACGACCTTGATACTCACCATTTGTGCTAGTCTGCATCGATAGGTTCACTGCCTTAGATTGTAGCTATGTAAATAGCATATCAAGTTTTTTATGTCGTTGCCGGGGAATTACTTTTTGTTTGAACTAGAACGAACTTGTGTTTTTGTTAATTTAGCCATATTTACTTTTATGTCTTTATTTTGCTTTATTTTTATTCTTTCATTATTTTAACTACTGTTGTTCTTTGGTCGCTACATTCCACTTGTAGGTAGTTTATGACCAGGAGCTCAAACTCTGATCTTATAGAGCCTACATCGATCCGAGGCGATCCGAGACTCTTGGGAAGCGTTTCAATTAAAGGAGGAGGCGAAGTTGGGGTACTGTAGATAGACTAAAAAGGATAGAGAATCATAATGGAAATGTCGCAGTGGATGCAAACAGAATGATGTACGAGTTTGCTAGACCATCATTGGATGGGACACAAATAAGTATACTCGGGCCGTGGTGGCGGTAACAATTTGAGATAAAGCCAAATGTGATCCGGATAGTACAGTGTATACGGTTTGGGGGCTACCAAGCGAGGATCCCAATGCTCATATAGCCAACTTTTTGGAGATATGTGACACTTTCAAGATAAATGGAACTACTGATGATGCCATCCGGCTAAGATTATTTCCATTTTCTTTAAGAGATAGAGCAAAGAGATGGCTGCAGTCCCTTCCACTGCACACTATTACAACTCGGAAATCTTTAGGTGAAAATTTCTTTAGTACTTCCAAATCAAAGCGCTAAATTGAAATGACATTTCTTCTTTTGTGCGGATGGGCGGCGAGCATGTCGGCCTTTGGGAGAGGTATAAGGACTTTGTTGAGATGTTGTCCACACCACGGTCTACCAATATGGATGCAAGCTCAGACCTTTTACAGTGGTTTGAACCTTGCTACGAGGCAAATGGTGAATGTGCGGTGGAGCTTCAAACGACAAGGCGCTGGCGGTAGCGAGAACTGAAAGAGGAGATGGCCATGAACAACTACTAGTGGCAATCCTCTAGGAGTCGGTCGGTCAAACAAGGAATGGCCAACCAGTTAGACTCCACAGCAGCCTTGGCAGCTCAAGTGGAGCTTCTGACCAAGAAAATAGACCAGCTTCAAATGCCAATTCAAGCAGCCCAAATAAGCTACGAGTTTTGCAGTGGCCCATATTACGGTGCAAACCGTAATGCAGAAGGTATGTTTGCTAGTTCCTCTACTTCATCTAATGTTTCTGCTGACCATGAAGAGATTAATTACATGCAGAACGCACGCAGACATCAGAACAACCCTTATAGCAGCACATACATCCTGGGTGGAGAAATCACCCCAATTTTAGTTGGTATGACAATAATGCCTAGGTCCACGGAGTTTTGAGCTACATCGGTACCATAATGTGCGGCCAAATGGACCATCGAGCTTCCTCCACCGGTAGGAAGAAATCTAACTTGAAGGAGCTCATGATGAAGTTTATCACGTCGACTAAGATAAGGTTCCAATAGACCGACAATGCTCTTAGAAATCAGCAAGCATCCATTCAAAACTTAGAAAATCAGATTGGGCAGATTTCTAAGATGTTGTCCGAAAGGCAACAAGGAGCACTCCCCAACACCACTAAGTCTAACCTTAGGGAGCACCACTAAGTTAGTTTCAGCTCCTTCTAAGCCTGTTGTTGATGATGCTACTATTGATGTGCATATCGAGACGAGCGGTAAGGTTAAGGAACCGGAGAGGCAAAAGTTGCAACCAATCCCAGTCAGGCAGTATCAACCTAAGATTCCTTATCCTACTGGACTGAAGCAAGTAGAAGCACAAGAGTAGTTCAGTAAACTTTAGATATTCTTAGACAACTACATATTAACTTGCCTTTTGTTGATGTATTGAAGCAAATGCCGAAGTATGCCAAATTCTTGAAGGACATACTTAGCAACAAAAGAAAGCTGGAAGAGGTAGCATTTGTAAAACTCAATGAAGAGTGCTCAATAGTGTTTTAGAGTGATTTACCACAGAAACGTCACGACCTAGGGAGTTTTACTATTCCTTGCACTTTAGGTAACTTGTGTGTTGATGAGGCATTAGCTGATTTAGGCGCTAGCATAAATGTAATGCCCACAAGTATGTTTAATAAGCTAGGTTTAGGGGAAGCAAAACCCACTAGGATGTGTATTCAATTAGTTGATCATTCTGTTAAGCTTTGATGTGCGTAAAATACAAATCTAAATGGGGTTTTTTAAGATTGATTTTATGGACATTTGGATGTGAATTGATCTCAACACTCACCTTATACATATGTTTGTGTGCATTAGGTCCAAAAGAGGTCAAAGGATGAAAAGGAAAGAATTGGAGCATAATTGGACGTCAAAGGCTGTAAACGAGCTAAGAATGCGAGCATGAGGAAGCTGAACATGGCCGTGTTGATCTCAACACGATGACAAACACGGCCGTGTTGGACATCAAAGAAGAAGTAGATTTTAGGGAGCACGGCCATGAGAGTAACATGGCCGGGAACACCATCCCGTGTTGAGAACACGGCCGGGGACACGGTAGGTGTTGGAGGCGGCGGGGTATTAATTAAAGAGCGAAAAGAAGAAAGAGGGAGGCTAGGGTTAGAACGTCCCAAAACCTTAATTTTCTCTCCCTGAGGGTTTTGTCGAGCCAGGGAAAAGGAGACTTGGATCAAGGTTTCAATCGGATTTCCTTAAAGGATCGAAGATTAGGCGAGGTTCGTTGATTGATTTTCAAATCGAGCAAGAGGAACAAGAATCGATTCAATTGAGCCAAAAGGATTTGGAGCATTTACTCTCATCCAAGGGTGTAATCGGGTTTTCTCTACCTTTGCTTATTGTTGTAATTGAATTCTTGTATATTTTGAGAATGAACATGATTAGCTAGATTGATTAAATCCATTGGGATTTCTTTACTATGTTGGCTTGATATTATATTGTTGGATTGTTCAAGTTGGTTTTGTATTCTTCTTATTTTCAGTATTAATAAAATAATGCATTATTCATGAGACGTTGTGAATTGTGATGTTTAGATTGCTTTATGAGATTGAGAAATCCGTTTGGCAATTGGAATTTTGAATAGCAAGAACTGGTTAATAATCGCTTAGAGATAAGGATAATTAACAAAGCTTAATAGAGGCGGATTAAAGCTTAATGCTAATTTAAGAATCAATCGTTAGGAAGAGATTCCAACTTTAGGTTATTAGGTTTAGGAATTCGGTTATCTCGAGAGAGAAACCGAATTGATTAAGAATAATCCCGGGTAGCATAATTAGACTCATCGATCCTTTATCTTTTGTTCGGATGCCAATTAGTTTAGATTCCCTTTGGGTTTTTCTTCTTGTCTTGATTATTTCGTTTATCAATCACTCTTGCATCTTCCTTAGGACTTAGCTTGTAGTTAATAGTTAGTTTAGAATTTATTGACCAGAGTGTGGAATGTATGAGTAGTATCCATCCATCTCTCGAGGAGCGCGTAAATGAAGGTGTGGTCCGTGCTTCTAATAATCGACAAAAGTATAGCCACAAATCAACAAAAGCCAATATCGTCAATCCTAGCCTGGACAGAGCTTGAGAGCTCGTCAAACCACTCACGGGAATCTTAGAAATTTTCAATTAACTGAATTAATATAACGTCACTTTGAAAAAGAGCAGATGCAGATATTAAACATAATGCGCACACAAAAAGACTCCAAGCAAGTAATTATGTCATTAATTTATTATTATTTTGCACTAAAAGCCTTAAAACTGATTTCGGCCTGTGCATAATCAATTCGGACTATGCAGAGTCGATCGGCTCACCACAGAGCCAAATTAGCTTTGCATAAGAGAGCCGATTATCAATGACTTGCTGTATAAATGGCCGGTCGGTTGTCTTGAATTGGCTCTATGGGTTAGGACACCATATTTTTTGCAGGTTTTTCATAAAATTATGCATATTTTGGACAACTAACATGTATATCTAATGTATAAGTGGCAGAAAAAAAAAAGTTTAAAGCTGAAAAAATACCTCTTTGATGGCCAAAAATGCTTAATGAGTGTTTAATTATGCCAAAAAGGGAATTTCCCTTCCTTTGACAAGTCCAAGGTCATTCTGGCGAGAAATTGGAGGGAAAAACTCCTAGTTTGGTGCAATCAGAGTACATCTCGAGAATCTAAGAGATGAGACTGCCATTTCAAAACTGATCTTACAGAATTTGGTTAAAATTGGTCGAGAAATCAAAGAAAAAGTGAAAAAGGTTTTGAGAGAAAACAAAGAAGAGAATGAGATGAAGTAAGTGAAATGGGGTGAGAATGTATATATGTCCAAAAAGGGGCAAAAATGTCATTTAGGTCCCTGGCCATTTGAAATTACATTTTAGTTCTTAGATGTGCCAAATACTGAAACAAGTCCCCAGAAGACATATACAAGGTTAGTTTTGCATCCCAAGGTGGGACTTTTCAAAAAATTACAAATTCGGTCTTCGACCATCAAAATTATATTTTAGTCCCTGAGTGGGCCAAGTATCAGTATAACTTCCAAAGGACATTAATTGAGTCGGATCGCACCTCAAGGCGGGAATTTCTAACCAAAAGTATCTAGAAGTGGAAAATTACCAAATTGACCTAAAATGGCAAATTATCTTTTGAAATGGAAAATAGCTAGAGGGAAGTCTCTACAAAAGCAAAAGCAAAATCAATGGGCGTGGCTCCCAAATCGATGGGTGTGGTTCCCAAATTGCAAGCGAAGTCCTCAAAACTCGAGTGAGCATAGTCCCCACTTGAATCAGATTTTCTCAAATCGAGCTTACAAGGCATGGCTTCTACAGCTCATCAAGATATCTTTTTTATCGTATCCTTGATACTATGATCTGTCTCAATTTATTTAATCGCATGCATGCTTATAAATTTCGACAAACCGGGAGTAGCTGTCAGAGCACCAATTTTCTAGATTTAGATATCGATGGAATTACAAAAAATCTGATGATGAAAGTTATTGCCTTTCTCGAATCTCGGGAGATTAAGAAGGGGTGAAGCCGAGTAAGGGTTAAGAATAATTAGACTTAGAATTACTTTTCTAGAATCAATTTAGGCCCAATTGATAAAAAAAAATTGAGGGGTGAAATGATAGTTTTTACAAGTTCAGGGACTAATCATTAAAATTTTTGAACATTTGCCTTTCAGAGCCAATCGGCTCTCCATAGACCTGATCGGCTTAGCCTAGAGCTGAATCAGCTTGTGCAGAACTGTAACGCCTGCATTTTCTCATCATCCATGTTATGTGCATTTACATTTAATCATTGGGGGATTTGAACCTATACCAAAGGTTTAGAAGACCTCTGTCCTATCCATTAGACAATGGACGCTTTTCTATTCCATTCCAATTTTTTTCTTTTTTCTTTCATATTTTTTGTTCATAAAAAAAAGAATATGCAAGAATTACCCCACACTTAAACTTTTGCTTGTCCTCAAGCAATCAACAACTCACTCCTCAAATAGATACCAAATAACTCAATCAAATGCATTGCAGGAGGTTAGCTCAAAACAAATTTCAAAACTCCATAATGATTTTTCCCAAAATCCCCAAATCACTAAATCCTTAAGAGAGAGAACAAACTTAATAAAGTTGCTAAAGTTAAAATGATAAACCATCTAAATTGAGAAATTGAGAACCATGCCTCACAAGATGTCACTCAAAACACACAAGTGTATATAGGTGAAAGAAGATCGCCAAGCTCTCAACGCAAAAATACAGAAAAAAGTGCTTACCATAGGCTTGCTTATAGATCCAATCTCCACTACTACGAAATAATCAATAATCATGATCAAAGGGTCTTGAGCCAGGTTGTAATGGGGTTAAGGTAGGGTACGTATAAATATGGAAAGTAGGCTACAAGTTCTTTGGAAGTTAAGCAAGTAATGCAAGAAAGTAACGAAGGATCAAGTGTTGTACCAAAATGAACACTAAGTTGCTCTAAAAATAAGATGATGCTCGAAATGAAACTGAATTAATACTTTCTTCTTCTTTTTTATATAATTATATATATACTATGTATATATATTACAACAGCTTATGTAGGAGTTGTTGGTTATTGACACATACAATAATTGAAGGGAGCATCTATGAAAAATCTAGCAACTTAGTGAAATATATGAATGCAGATTGATCCAAAGTAAAATGCAGCATAACTTATATAATTTCCAGCAACAATGGTAGAAAGAATGGTCAAATGAATAGAAGTGAGACAATGAGTGTCATCATATTATTATCACGAAAGGAATGGCTAAGGCTCAAAATTGGTTCACTTAAGGGAAAATAGGGTTAGGCTTTTGGCCAAATTGTGTAAATCCTAAGTGCCCAAATCATCTCACGATTATTGACAATTCATGTAATCTCAAAAGATATCGTAAAGCAAGTTCTAGAAATAGAGATTCTGTACAATGCTCACTAATGAAAGAAAAGGGAGCATAATAGTGATGCACCAATTGGCTCAAAATCTCACCATTTGAGTGGGTTAAAATTGCATGAATTCTCAACCCAAAGTTTAAACAGTCAATCCTGATAATAAGCAACAATATTAACGTTGTTCTATATCTAAGATAAAGTAAAATGGAAGAATTTAAGGAAAAATACCGGTTTACACCGGTTGGATTGTAATTAAGAGATTCGTTCATTGCCTTCTTCCAACAAGGTTCGATAAAAGCTATAAGGGAATCCATTCAAAGGAGAAAATCATTAGCATGATCTACGGTAGCTACCCACACTTATGAAAACAACGTCCTCAGTGTAAACAAGGTAGGCACTCCAAAATAAAAGGAATAAAATACGTAAAATGAAGCTAATTATGGGAGTCCATAAAAGAAATTAGAAAACTAAGAGAAAAACAAGACGACAAAAGAGATAAAAACTAGAAAGTCTACTGAATCGCCCTTGATGTGTACTTTAACACTTCAAAATATGTTAGTCCTCAAAATTACGTCGAGCATCAAGTAGGCTAACTCGCAAAATTCAAGAATAAACACATTCCAAGCAACATCTAGTAAAAGGTTCAATAAGATAGCATCTTCTCAAAATCAAACTTACTAAAAACAATTTGAAATATCTAGCGCAAATGACTACATAAAATAAAATAAAAAAAATGTCCAAAACTTGAAATCAAAATAGATTAGGAATGCCTCGGCGCTTCTTTTTGTTCGAGTCGTCTGGTGGACTCGGGATCGGCATTCACGCATCGTGGCCAAATTAAAAGGTAGGCTCAATGTAAGTTGGGGCTCGAGGCATATAAGCGCAATGAAAGGTCCGATGTGTGCGATTAGATGACCAAGAGGGTGCTCTGGACCGATTTGGGATGTCCATTCATCCACTCGAATTCCGGCTAAGTGACTGTCAAAATAAACTTGCAACTACCCTTCTGAATTATCACGACACAAAGTCTCATATTGATACAAGTTATTTTTTCGGATAAATAACACATACTAGTAGGGAAGAAACATGTATAGCATCATCCATTTGTACATCTTGTGGTTGTGTATTACATGCAAGATCAATTCCATCAATACAACAAATGGCATGAACATGGTCGGTGGAAGAATTATCAAATGAGGGTAAACTAAAAGTGACATACCGTCCCTACATTAAGTTCTAACTTCCCTCAAATCACGTCTATTTTAGCTCTGGCTGGCAAGGAAAGGTCTCCCCAAAATTAATGGTACACCATGCTCATTGTCCATATCCAAAACCACAAAGTCCACAGGGAATATGAACTTATCTACCTTAACTAGCACATTTTCCACAATTCCCTTAGGAAGCTTAACGGGCAGTCAGTAATTGAATGCACATCCTAGTGGATTTTGCCTCCCCAAACCTAGCTTATTGAACAAACTAGTGGGCATGACATTTATGCTAGCCCCCAAATCAGCCTAATGCATCATCAACACACAAATTACCTAAAGTGCAGGGAATAGTGAAACTCCTGGATCGTGATGTTTCTCCGGCAACTTGCTCAAACACTGAGCACTCCTCATTTGAACATAGGGCGACCTCCTCCAACTTCCTTTTTCTACTAAGTATGTCCTTTAAGAACTTAGCATACTTGACATCGCTCCAATGCATCAATAAAAGGCAAGTTAATATGCAGTTGTCTAAAAATATCTAAAAACTTCTGACTGCTCTTTCGCTCTGCTTGTTTAGCTCTAGCAGGGATAAGGAATCTTAGGTTGATATTCCCCAATCGGAATTGATTTCACCTTTTGTCCCTCGGGTTCCCTAACCTTACCGCTGCCTTAACCTACACATCAATAGTGGCGTCATCAAAAGCGAGGCTTAGAAGGAGGCTGAAACTAACTTACGAATGCAAAGTGATGGCGTTCACGTGCTCCCTCGGGTTAGACTCAGTGGTGCTCGGGAGAGCTCCTTACGCCTCTTAGACAACATCTTAGAGATTTGGCCAATCTGGGTCTCCAAGTTCGAATCTAGGCCTGTTGGTTCCTAAGTGCACTATCAGTTTCTGGAACCTCATCTCCGTAGACGTCACAAACTTCATCATAAGCTCCTCTAAATTTGACTTCTTTTACGGTAGAGGAGGAGCCAGCAGCCAGTGAATGTTGTCTTTGCTGGCCGATGAAGTCTCTGAAAACCAGTGGACCACAGAGCGTTATTGTTCCTCCAACCGAAGTTGGGATGATTGCGCCACCCAGGTTATATGTATTCTTTGTAAGGATCGTTCTGCCTTAGGGCATTCCCATATAATCAACTGTTCAACATCATAAGACATAGCGAATTAGATGGAAAAGTAGTAGAGGATGAAGCAAACATACCTCCCGCATGATGCAGTTTACCTTGTAATGCGGGCCACCACAAAACTTCGCAGAGCCAAGCATCTGAGTTGGTCGATCTTCTTGGCTAGAAGCTCCACTTGAGCCGCCAAGGTTCTTTGTAGAGTCCACTTGGTTGACCACTCCCTGTCTTCTTGGTCGGCTCCTAGAGGATTGCCAACGATAGTTGTTCATAGCCATTTCCTCTATCGGGTTCCCGAGCCCTGCCAGCGTCTTACTATTTAGCGCCCCACTGCTGCAGCATCCACCATCGCCTCGTTGCAAGGTTCAACCCGTCAGAAGATCGAACCGCATCCACACCGGCAATCCGTGATGTGGGCGGCATCTCAAAAGATCCTTAAACCTCTCCCATGCATCGTACATGCTTTAATCATTAAACTGCACAAAAGAAGATATGTCATTTCTAAGTTTAGCAGTTTTAGCGGGAGGAAAATACTTATATAAAAATTTTTCAGCCAACGCCTTCCAGGTAGTGATCGTCTGTTGTGGAAGAGATTGCGGCCATCTCTTTGCTCTGTCCCTCAAGGAAAATGGAAATAATCTCAGCCTAATGGCATCATCGGTTGTTCCATTTATCTTGAATGTGTCACAAATCTCCAAAAAGTTGGAGATATGTGCATTGGGATCCTCGCTGGGCAATCCTCCAAATTGCACGCTTTGCTGGATCATCTGGATAACATTAGCCTTTATCTCAAAATTATTGGTACACTTCGAAGTAAAGTCGACTATACTGCGTTTTAGGTCCCATCTAAAGATGGTCAAGCAAACTCGTACATCGTCCTCCCCGATCGTCATTGGCCTCGGGGGTCATGGTTTTCCATCGTGTCTAGTCTATCCACAGGTACCTCAACCTCAATCTCCTCCTCTTCTAATTGCAACCTCTTCCTTAAGAGTCCGAGGATCGCTCCGGATCGACAGAGGCTCTATAAGATTCGAGTTTGAGCTCCCGGTCATAAACTACACGAAACCGAAAGTCCACACAACCACCAATCAACAAAAATAATATAATAATAAATAATAAATAATAATAAAAAAATTAAAAAATAAAAAATAAAAAATAAATAAAGAATAAATGAATAAACAAATAATGACTAAATTAACACAAAAACAATTCACTCTAGTTCACCGTTACTGTTTTTCCTGCAACGGCGCCAAAAACTTGATGGGCTCTTTATGCAACCTACACCTAAGGCAGTGAACCTACCGATGCAGCCTAGCACTAGTGAGTATCAAGGTCGTATCCCTGGAGATCGGGTGAACCTAGAGTTACTACTGTTGCTATGTTATCTAGTCTGAAATAGGGTGTGAAAGTTCTAACGTACCAGCTAATGGTTATGAGTGCAAATAAGTAAATGAAGAACAATGGATAATCAAAAGACAATTGCAAAGAGAGAAACAAACCCAAAAGGGAGCCTAAGTGATGGAATTCTAAAGATGGATTTTATGGATTGCCGATCTTGCTTACCCGTGCCTAAATCCTGAATTGAATCCCGGTTCCTCTCTCGAGCTTACCGGATTCCTAAACCTGCACTAACCTAATGGAATCTCTTCCTATCGGATTACTACAGATTAGCATTAAGTATGATTTAAAACTATTAAGAGTTATTAGTTCTTAATCCGTGAGTAAATCAACCTTATCTCTAAGTGTTAACTACCGCCTACTATTCAATGTCCAGTTGTAACAAGCATTTCTCAATGTCAAGAAACAACCTAATAAACAATTAATCCAACGTCTCAAATTAACTGAATCAAACTTTTATTACTGAATAGCAAGAAGATTGCAAGAATGACAATTATAAAAACTAACAATTAAGCATAATCCATCAACAAAGGTGAACCCTAATGGATTCAAAAGATCTAGCTACTCATGTTCATGGTTAAAGCAATTAGGGAACAAAATAAGGAAAAACAAATTAAAGGCATGTACACCCTTCTCTTTCAAGCTGAATGAGAAATCCTAAATTTGCAAATTCGAAATCTCAAACCCTAGTTGCCTCTTAAATGCTCCCAAAGTTTGTCTTGATCTTCAATTCGATGTTGGAACAAGTGAAATCCCTCCTTCAATTGATGAAATTGATCTCTCAAGGTCTACAATTGAGGTATAGGAAACAATTAATTAAGTGTGTGTCTTGGAATTGAGTCCAAAAATCATCCCCCTCCAAAAGAACTCAAAATTGCCCATATAGTTGATTCAAGGCCGAGTCCAGGTGTCACTCCTTCCAAGCCGTGCCTGGCCGGTGCCGAGCCACCACAGTCGTCGGAGGCCGTGGTGGCTACAAGTCATGCCGAAATGGCACAATTGGGGATAGCCTCTTGGTAATTCAAAGCACGAGTCCGGTGCTGCTCAACCCTCGGGGTGCTAGTTCTCACCCAATTTGATGGATTTTGGTCCGTAATCACACGTATTTCCCTCGATTATTGATGGTTTCCTTTGAAAATGACCTGAAACGAGAAAGGAAACAAAAGACAGGTGATTCTAGCATAAAACGGGATAATCATGCATAAAAATGTAAACAATCGGGCATGAAAACATGTGTAGTATGATGCTTATCAATGGTATATCAATAATATTTTTATTTTATGAGAACAGATATATATTAATTATAAGTAGAGAATAAGAAGCATGATATAAGATTATTAATTTAGATAAGTTGATTAAGTACTTGGGTTATATGTATTAAGCCTTAAGACTTAATTGAACCAATAGCTGAAGGTTGGGTAAATAGATTGGACTTAAAAGATACAATTAAAAGTTAGTACCTATATATGGTTAGTAAGAATTAATTTATGATGATAAAACTAGTTTAAGTAGGTGGAAATTGGAACCATAGACAAGCTCATTTTACCTCTTCATTTCTCTAAAATTCGTACATGGCCAAAAATACAAAATTTGGAATAAGAGAGAGGAGTGGAATACCTAGAAAAACTTAAGATTAAGATAGGATTTTACCAGCTATTGAAGGAGCCAAGCTAAAGCTAAAGGATTTAAGCATATTAGCAACCCAAAAGCTGAAATTGGTGAGTTGTTACTTGAGTGTTATTAATTTGTCATTAGGGTTCTTGATTACAAATTGGAAAAACTTCAATTGATGCTCTCATTGATTAATTAAAGGTCTGATTATCATGAATTAGTAGAGTATTGAATGATTGCATAGAGATTAAGCTTGATTTAAGTTTAAGTATGTCAAGATAGAAAACTCATCAAAATTCCAAAGCAACCTTGATGTTCTGTATTTTAGGCATAACATGGGTTATATAAGTCCAAATTAAGCTTAATTGGTGTCTATGGAAATTTTGAAGAGTCCTCTATAACTTTGTAGTTTGTGATTTAGCTATTTTTGCCGTTTTGGTTGCATAAATTGAGCAAACAGATTTTTGCTTGGGTACAACTAGTTGTATGACACTTGCTCAGTAATTTGAAGATAATTAAATCTATAGAAGTCGAAATTGAGTAATTCTTCTTGGAGATGAAACTAGACGCATAAACGGATATGTCTATTTAATACGAGATTTTTGTATTAAGCCAATTTTGCCCAGCAATAAATATACCTTGGTACTAAATTCTGTCTAGAAAACAGAGATGTTGGAGATTAGTTTTATGCAATTTATTTGATGTTAATTTGAGTTAAATTGGTATTTAACTAGATGGAAAATATTTTTATGAAAATAATAATTGAGAGTCTTAGAGGAAGAGTTAGACCTATGAATTAGAGAGGGGATAATCTTGTAATGCATTAGAACTAGCATTTACATAAATATTTGGAATATGCATGAAATGTGAATTGATGAATGTGTTGACAGGTACTCAAAGGCCTGGAAAGGAAGTTGTGGAGAAAGGAGGTTCTTATATGCTGAAGGAATAAGTGTATTTTGAGTAAGTAAATAGTTAATATTTGCTATGTTCATATATTTAATCAAATGTTCCGCGAATAGTTGCGTTTACTTAATATTATTTATGTTTGAATGAATGAGATGGAAATGATTGGTGTTGAGTGGAACAATTATTATTGCTTGAATATGATATAAGTGAAATGATTGAATTGTGATGTTAAGTGCATATGTGCATGTTAATGGTGGATTCCCCTGTGAAAAAAAAAAAATATATATATATATATATATATATATATATATAAAGCCTTGGGAGGCTATAAAAGTGTATAATGTGAGGATGAGGTAGAAGCGACTTCACGTGTGCGATGGGTGAGGATGAGGCGGAGCAGCACATTAAAGGGATCCACAAGCCGTGAGAACTAACCATAATTGTTGAATTGTATTTCTTCTATGATGATTGTAATGAATTGAGTAGAATGGTATGAATTTATACCTAAACTATGAATCATGGTAAGTTATGTGATTGGGTGGAAATTGTATGAAGTGTATGTGATATAGATTATGTTGATTATTTATTTCACTGGTGGAGGCTCACCCTCTCCAAAATTTTTCTTTTCGGGTTTGTAAATAGTAGTGCATCCGTTGGTTGTATCCAAAGTCTAGCTTTTAGCGATTCATCGAGTTGGGCCGGTTTGTGGAGTCTCCTCCGATGCATTTTGTATGCGATTATGTGATATATATGGAAGTATGCCTTATAAGGCATAAGAAGATGTTTGAATACTTGTTAAATGATGTTTAAGTATAATCATATGTTTATATGTTAATAACCTTGTGTCTTGATTCTTAACAACCTGCATATTGACCTATCTACATGTAGTATATATTCTACGACGCTTGTATGCTTCCTGGCTAATGTCTATTGGTTAGCATGTAATGGGGGTGTGACAAGAACCCATTGGCTCTACATAGTGCCAATTAGCTTTTTCAAAATCTAACGTCATTTTCTATGTATATTTTTTACCTAAAACGCTAAAAATTGGTAAAAATAAATTCTTATAAAGTATTATGATAATTATTAAGATTTTTAAATATTTTTAATTATAATTATTTGAATATAAAAGATTTAATTTCTTTTTATTTGAGTAATCTGATAAAAGCAAGGGATAATTATAGTTTATTTTTTAAATAATTAAATATTTATCTATTCCTCTAGGATTTCTTGGAACCCTACTACTATAAATAGGATGATACACTCCAGGTCTAGGGTTAGCTATATTTCTCAAGACTTTTTTTAACTACATCGAGACATCAACATGTATAGAGAGTTAGTTTTTAGTAAGCCACTAAGAAAGAATTTTAAACTAGAAAATCCATTTAAGAACGATAGAAACTTTTCTAAAACTCCAAAGTAGAACTAGATTCTCAGCCAATCTTTGATTCAACTACTTCCTTGTCTTTTGAGACTCGTAGAACAACAACCAATAGTGACAACCTGAGGGTTCCTCTACATCCACATTATCAACCTCCCTTTCTTAACTGGTCCTTTTATATTTGTTTATGGATCCAAAAACATTATTAGGTTTACTTTCTTTAAATAAACAAACATGATTCACATGATTATACTGAGATTTCTTTCAATTTAACTTGTTGATTTTATTGGATTTTGAATCTAATAATAGGAACATGCTGGGTTTTTTAATTTAATATTGTGATTTTATTAGGTTTTGAACTTGATTGATTAAATGATAGAAAAATACAATTAATTTATGTTTACTTGAATTAGATTCTAGAGTTGTATATTGAGATTGGAATCTGCCTTGAGATCCCATTTGATTTATCAAGATTGAATTTCCAGGGTTTATATTTTTAGGCTTTCTTAGTTAATTTTATTTTTTATGTTATTTATTGCATTTTACATATTATAATTTATTTTTTATCCTCTATGCATGTAAAAATCAGCTTTTAAGTATGAAAACTAAAGAAATCTGCAAAAAAGACCTACCAAACCTCTTAAAGCCGAGTCGGCTCTGCACTAAGTCGATAAGCTCTAAGCCCTAGATCGATTGGTTGTGTGTAATTTTAGGCTAATTTTTCGAGTTTTGTGTGATTTTATGAACTATATTGAGTCTTAGGTGTTTTCTTTTTAATTTTCTTAGTTGTAGGTAGGTTGTAATAACTAGATTTACTTTCTATACTTTATCTTTTATTTTATTTTGAATGAATGTTAAATATATACTGTATGATTGCTTAACTAAAAATGGTCATATAGGCATTAGACCTTAAAATTGGACCTGACATGAAAGTTATAGTCCATTAGGTTAATTAATGGTAATTAGGCTTTAATTCAAAATCAACATAGACCTAGTGGGCTTTACAATGTTTTCATTAGGTTAATTTGGCCATATTTAGATCTAAGATCACCTAATTGGGCTTAATCATAAAAAGTAGTCCATTAAGCTTAAAAGTTGGAATCTAAAAGCATAATTTATAATTGGGCAAGACTAGAAAGGCTTTGTGTATAATTAATTAGTAAATTAGATTAATAACTTTAAACGTAGGCTGAAATTAATAGAAAATGGGCTAGACTTAGGTGGACCTCACATACTGTAGTTCTTGATGTACAAAAATATAACTGTTGTATTTATAGAGAATAGCCCGTTAAATAATAAAATTAAAGACAAAGATACACAAATAGGAAAGTTGGTTTCTGGATCGATCTTTGGATTTGTGGCGTAACCTTCCTTATAGAATTCAGAAACGTCACTCATTAGTAAAAGTGTCTCGGTGAATTACCCGGGTGGCGACTCCCATCTCTGGGCTAGTCTTTGTGACTAGTTAAAGTGTTTCTGATTAGGTTGAAAAGTCTTTATAGTGCTATAGTCGCTAAAGACACTTGGGTACGCCCCCGAAACTACCACCCGTAATAAGGTAATTATGTTTTACCTTTTTTTTTTGTTTTTTTTTAATATATTATTCTATGACTATTTGCATTGATATACTGTTAATGTCTTAGGGTTTAATACTTGTAATTGAAGAAGCCTTACCTCGTGTTGAGCACTGAATATATGCTAGACATATTTGGAGTAACTAGTCTAAGAAGTGGAGAGGTGTATAGAGGGAAAAAGATTTAGGAGTGTGCTTGGAGTAGCTTTGAGGTAGAATTTAAGGACAAACTTAATGCTTTTGCCAAATTAGGAAGAGAGATTTTGTGAGGATTTGTTATGTTACATCAAGGAAATATGGTATATAGCTTATGGCTTATTTTGATGTTAGGATTAATAATGATTTTTATCAAAATAATATGATATAGACATTTAACTCATGGATTTTAATTTTTAGATATAAATCTATTATTACTATGCTTGAAGAGGTCAGGAAGAAAATTATGACTAGGATTACAACCATGAGAGACTTTACACAAACTTGGATTAGTGAAATTTCACCTATAGCAATGAAGAGGTTATAGAAAAACAAAGATAGGGCAATGAACTGTCAGGTTTATAGAATGGTGATGTAGAGTTTGAAATTGTAGAAGGAGATTATGGGCACATAATGGATATAAGGAAACAAACTTGCACCTGCAGATCTTGGAAATTGAAAGAAATTCTATGTGCTCATGCCATATGTGCAATAAACCATATAAGTCTAACTCTATAAGATTATGTTGTGCATTAGTACAAGAGAGAAACTTATCTCAAGACTTATGCCTATCATATTAAGTCAATGCTTGGAATTAGAATGTGACCATAATTTAATCATATTGTAATTGAGTCTCCAGAAATAACAAAAAAAGCCTGGTAGGTCAAAAAAGAGTAACTAAAGAAGGTTGGTAAGTTCCTAAGAAGAGGAGCATAAATGACTTGCTCCATGTGCAAAGCAAAAGGGGCATAACAAAAAAGGATGTCCTAACAAAGATTCTTCAATTGGTAAGGTATATATATTTAATATATCTTTTTTTATATAAATTATGTTTATATTTGATATTTTTTTATATTTGATATAAATTATGTTTATAGTTTCTACTTATTTAATAATAAATTCACAAAATGATGAACCTTAGGCAAGTGAAAATGGCAATTCTGGTGTGAGCGCCTCACATATCCCAAGTGGCATTACTAATGCAAGGGCCTCACATGTCCCAAGTGGCACTGCTAATATGAGGACCTCACCTGCTCCAAGTGGCACTATTAATGTGATGAACAACACACCTTAACCAAGTGTCAATGCTGGTGTGAGGGCCTCACATATCCTAAGTGGCACTGCTAATGTGAGGGCCTCACTGGCATTGCTAATGTCAGGACCTCACCTGCTCCAAGTGGCACTACTAATGTGATGAACACACCTTACCCAAGTGACAATGATAATGTGAGGGCCTCATCTACCCCAAACGACGATCCTTTATCCAATGCTTCTTAGGTATCAAATTGGAGTAGTCTTATTATCTCTTATTAATTCTGCTTGGATTGTAATTAGCATTGTCTATTATACTCATTTTGATTTAAAGAGAGTGGAAAGTGTTGGTGTTTTGAAAGGTTCAAATAGGAAGGTAGATGTAATACCCGGAATTTTTCTTTTAATATTAATAATATTAGTAATAATTAATAACGAGTTTTATTAAATTAATATTACTTTATTTTCAATTGATTTATTTGGGATGATTTAAAATATAATTTCAATGCTAGATAAAAATAAGAGTTATTTTTCTATATCTAATTAGTTTGATTTTCAAGAATTTAATTAAGTAAATTCCTTGAGCAATAAATTATGTTTTTGGTCACTTAATTTTCTCTCCCATATGAGTATATGAATTAAATTTTATATTTGAAAGTTACGAAAGAATTGGTAAATAATTTTTTTTATAAAAGAATTTCTTGAGGAATGATAAATTTTAATTAGCTAATGGTGTTGATTTTAATTGAAAAATAGTTAGTATATTGATTAATTAAGTTAATTAAGTGTTAGGATTAAATTGACAATTAATTTTGGAATAAGGATTAAAAATATAATTGCTTTAATTTGGGGGTTTTAAATGAAAATTTGTATGATTGGTATTTTTATAATTAAGTGTGTCGCTAAGGGCATTTTGGCAATTTCACATTTAAAAGCAAGGGTAAATAGGTAATTCTCTATTTTCAATAATTTTAATTTGGCCTAAATTAAGTAGCTAGGGGCTAAAGAATAGTTGGAGGATTAAATGGAAATTCTGCAGGGCGAAGTTGTTAGCAATTAATAAAGTTGAGGGACTAAATGGAAAAGAAGAAAAATTCAAGGACCAAATGTCGATATAGAGAAGAAAGAAAAGAAGGAGAAGAGATCGATGCGGGAGAGAGAAGAGGAAGGGAAGAAGCGGATGCATCGTCCAGCCGGTGGTAGCGGGCTTTGGAGGTCTTCTGAAGGTGCAAGAAAGGTGGCGAGTGCAACAGTGGCAGCTCAAATAGCGGCGGGGAATCCGAGAAAGCGATAGCGGCTTTCTGATGCCATTCCAGGTGTTTCTAATGTCCTTTGGCAACAAGGTTGGTCTCAAAATGACCCGTAAGTTGAGGGCTTCCTTTTGGGGGTAGTCGCGTCGGCGTTGGCGGCCGGAGGAAGGAGTTCTGGCAAAGTGATGGCAGCTGAGTTTGGACTTTTCAGGCCAGTGCCATTGAGCTTCTGACGATCGAAGGGCATATCCGGACTCCCCTCAGCTCAAGCTTTCCAATGGCTCTAGTTTCGCGTCGATTAGACTCTGTTTGAAAATCAACGGCCGAGATCGTCCGTAAATTTCTTTGGATGATTGGGGGTCGGATCGGAAGATCGGGTGCTGGGATCATCATCAGCGTGTTGTTTCGAGTCCATCGGCGCATTCGGATCATCGATCGGACTTCGGTGGCTGGAGGCGAGTCGGTCGAGTTATCAAGTGTCTCGGTAATTCTCTATTCCGATGATTTTATAGTTTGTTGAGAAAAATTATATGATTAATTATTGTGTTTAGCATTAGAAAAAAAATATGTGAGGATTATTGACCAAAATAAATAGTGTGTCGGACTGTCTGCCAATTTATGATTTATGATGTGTGATGTGTGACGGAGTTGGGAAAAATAATGAAGTCTTGGTGACCCGACTCCCGTTAAACAAATTGTTGAAAATTTGAAGTGTTTTCTGGCAGGTCCTGGACCCGTTATATGGGGGTAGACATCCGTATTTAGGGAAGATTCTGCCGAACTTTCGGTAGAATTCTTCCGAATCGAAATTCTTAGACAATCAGTTCTAAGAGTCTAGGCCTAGGTTATTTATCAAATGTTATACTTTTCTGATTGAATTGTTCCTGTGATTAGATAAATTCGTCAGTTCGTCTCGCTCCATCCGAGGCATCGGAGCAGAGCTAGGAGGTCGTTAGAACTATGAGTTAAGGTCGTATATCTGTTTACATGTGTCATATGCTAAGATTTTACGTAATAGTTCTGATTAAATGATTTAATATTTTAATTATTTATTTAATTACTATTCAATATTTTTTGCATCAATGCTGTTGAGAATGCATGTTGACTCGGGATGAGATGACAGTAGAACATGCCACCTGATGGGTTGCATCAGGATCGCGTGCTCACCACTGTGAATCTGAGACAGATAGTAAAAGGTAAATTTAGGACTTGCCTTGGTCAAGTTTAACTCTCTGGGCTGAGTAGAGTGAGTTTGCCGGAGTAAAGGTCCCTAGTCAAGCATTGCTCTTTGGCCCCACCGACCTTGTTGAAAATTTAAGTGACCAGACTGGATTTAAGGACCCTAGTTTAGCTTCGCTCTCTGGGTGCCAGTTCTGTTGGAACGAGAGAGCCGAAAGGCTAAGGCTGTCAGTAATGGGGATTAGAGTTCTATTGAGGTACTCCGTCCCATAGTATGTGAAATTTATTTTATAGAAGCATGGCATGACACGTATTTTTGCATAACTTAATATTTTATTGTAATTAAACAAATGTTTTATTGAAGTGTTTGTGTTCGTTTTTGGAATATATGATTTTAACTCACTCTCGAGACTGGCAGTCTCAATTTTACTATTTTCAAGTGTTGATAGTTTTTCTACAGGTCTTTTCCTCTAGCAACCCGATTTCTTCATTTTCAGGTTAAACATAACTGACTTTATTGGTATGTTGACTTTTAATATTCTAGAATCTCCGTAGTAGAAATTTCAGATTTATCATTTTGTAATTTTATGTAAATTCGGGTTTTGCTTATTTATACTGGCAGACCAAATTTTAAATATAGTACTTGATGATTTAAGGTTAATTGTGAAAAAAGTGCCAATGAACAGAGTCCGGATTACATTTTCCTTAAGTTAGTGAATAGTAAGACTTATTACAGGATTTTGTGACTTTATGCCTACCCATTCCCTAGTGCCGGTCACAAGTCCACAAATCGGATCGTGACAGTAGAGGTGCAGTAGAAGGGGTAGAGGAGAAAGCCTAAGTCTAACTTTTGTTAGTGATGGCACATCAAAAGCTGCAACACTCCTCCACCTAAAAGAACCAAATTGAATGGACTTAGGTGTTAAATAAATGAAGAGATTAGATATACATTCTTTAATATAAGCTTAAATGCGATTTAATTTTAAACTAAACCTACTCTTATTCTAATGGAAATCCGATGTCTTATTTTTCAGCATGGATAGAGTAGCAGCAGAGTAATAATACCTCTAAGAAACTTCAAATATGCTTCTCAAATTGTTGATTTAGATTGTAAACCACCAAGACTTAAGTGAAAAGGAAAGAAAGTTGTTACAAGCACTCAACTGCAAAAGGAACAAACACAACTGAGAAGGAGTGCACAAGAAAATGCAGCAAATGCCAGACAAGCTTGATACGAACTTGAACTAGATACGTTCAAACACCAAGATGAGCAATGGTGAGAAACTCAAACTGATAAATGCTCTCCTTATTTATGAGGAAGCACCCTTACCAATAAGTTCGAATTGTCGCCCCAAAATCTAACTTGGAAGTTTGCAATTGATTATGGAACTAACAAACCTAGCAATAAAACTACTAAGCCCTTTAGTTATAAATAGATGAAGAATGTTCAAACAACCCAAGAAACTAATAAAAAGTTAATTGATTGATCAAACATGTAGATGTGAAACTAAATCAAACAAGTTAATTTAATCTCAAGAAATTCAATAAGGAACACCTTAAGGAATAAGAGTTAACAACTCAAATAAGACTTCATTCAGAAATATATATATTGATCTTATTGTTTTAGCCGAAATACATAGCTCTATTTATAGAGTTTTGAAATAATTCTAAACCTTACAAGGACTAAGAAATAAGGAATTAAAATCAAACCCTAAAAGACTCATAATATGTGGTTAATCTTATCCCTATAAGGAATGATAAGAGTAATCTAACCCTAATTAAAATCCTAAATTCATAGGAGGAAGTTCTCTTTATCCAATACTTCCAAAAATATAGGAAATTAACTAAAAACGGGTCCATTACGAATGTTTTCTTGAAAAATTCGAAGCTCTTTTTGTAAGCAGCTTATATATTGTAAGGTGTGGTCACGCCTTATGGAAGTTGAGCCACGCCCCTTCTACAGCTCAGGGTTGTAAGGCGTGGTCACGCCTTATGGAAGTTGAGCTTCTGCCCCCTTGCTCATTAATAGCAATTGATGTCACTATCTTCAAGGCATTGTTATCATCATCAAAACCATCAAAAGCACCATCATTAGCCATCTTCAAAACATGCTCCAAGTAAGAATTTAAGGCTTGCTTTAACTTCTTACTCCTTGCTCGTGTCATTGGTCCTCCATAGGCTAATGGATCCATGCTAGTTGACTTAGATGCATCCTTGGTTGCATCAAAGCTACATCTGCATTAGAACTAATTCGGAATTCCAGCTAAACAAGTTCTTCTACACATTAATCAATTCCTAACTAAGATGGAAAGCTTAGTTTTTTAGCACTGCTTTTTATAATTTGGTCATTTTTGTTGTTGAAATGATAGTGACAATTAGGTATATTTGATCATGTCATAATTGACATTTTGGCATATTGGTCCTTTTCAAGGTTATTCTGTGTAAATTTGTTATCTTGTTGTTAAATAAATTTTTTATATTAAATTTTGGATCTTGTTGTTAAATAACTTTTTCATATTAGGCTTTTTTTTAATATTATGCACTTTTAGCTTTATATTAATTTACACTTTCTCTTTATATCAACTTATTATTTCTGTTGTTATTAAGTAAAATTATCTTTGCACCATTATTTGATGTAATTACAATCCAATTAATTATACAAATACCATTTTTCTAAAAGATAAAGGGATGATATAATTAAAACTCATTCAAACTAAAACATTAATTCTTCTTATTGTGTACACAAACACTAGCTCCTACTATAATATTTGCAAAAGCCATTTCTCATCTGCCTATATTTTATTTTATCCTAAAAGCCATTACTCATCACTGCAACATTTGCCTAACATCCAAACTATGGAAACAATAACGCCAACTAAGATAACTCCATAACCCTCTCATTACATTTTGTCTTTTCTTTCTCATTTTAATTCTTCTCACTCGTCTCAGCAACCCATTAATTACATGTTTTGAGTGTTCAATTATAAGAGGGTCAAACCACATGAAATACTCACAAGCACTTATACTCTATAAATTTAAATTAAACAAATAATTTAATCGTCTCAATTACATTCCACTTTCAGAAAATATAAAAACACATCAACTAATATAATTTATTTATAACACTTACACCAAAATGTTTATAACCAAAGAACTGTTGATCAGAGTTTGAACTCTCCAAGAAGTTTTCAATATAGCCGATTCCCCACAATGATATAATGGCAATACGAAATTATAGGATATTAGTCAAATTCAGCTTGCTTCATTGTTGTAAGAAAGAAAGAAAGAAAGAATAAAAAACTCGAAAAGGAAATAAGGAAGAAGAAGAAGGAGAGATTGAAGCCGAGAGCTATTCATTCTAATGATTCTCATACTGTAAACTCAAAGTAAGATAAGTCCTCAAGCTAAGACCGTATAGAGGCACCTTGCCATGAGAGGTCTTTGTGCTCTTTTGGATTCTTATAGCCGAGTTACTCCTTTTGAATCATAGAAGAACAGATCGTGCAAGCTAATAGCTCATAGCCAAGGGATTGAGAGAAAGAGATGAAGAGTTTAGAAAGCCATAAGGAGAATTTTATTTCTTGATAGATAAAAGAAAACTTGCTTGCTTACATTACTCAAGACTTCTCTTTATATAGAGGAGTCTTAATACAATAGGACAGAAAAGATAAGGTGGGAATCTTATCTTTTACACATGTCTTCCTAAGAAGAAAAGATAAGATTTCCCACTTACATAAAGATAAACCCTATCACAACCCTAAAAAGACGGAAAATAATACACTTACATAGATATATCACATGCAGAAAATAATACACCTAATAGGACGAAAAAGATAAAATAGGAATCTTATCTTTTTACACCTTTATATCTTGAATTATGGAGGAGAGGGATTGTCTTTATTGCCAGCAAAAGGATGAGTCACCACGGAGCACTATCATCATCCATGGGCTGAGAATCTTGCATAATGGCATTTTTTTGTTCAATGGTCAGACTTGGATCATCTAGTGGAGTCGGCAGTATAGGTAAAGTGGATCGTTCAATAATGGAGTGTTCAGTCCATTGATTATCAGGTCTATTGTAAGTGCAGACAAGTGGTGTAGAAATATTGGTCCTTCCTAAATCATTTCTCAATTGTAGAGTGAGCTTCAATTCCCTTGTTATTGGCGGAGGAGCAAGATGCAATGGCATTTCAATTGTTTTCCAATAATGACAGTTGTTTTGGGTGGCATAGGTGTCTTCTGAGAGCTTAAAGTAAGGCCTGTGAAGAATATAGATGGCATGATATCCTGAAGCCTTGAAGTCATTATCCGTGAACAATTTATTTTCATGAATGATTTTGAAGAGATCTTTTTCCATTGGTGTGGGGTTTTAAACCAAGTGAGATATTTCCATGGATATGTTCCTGCATTTGTGTCAATATTAAAGAAGTATAGGAGGTCCATGACTAGCACTTCTATAGCATGATAACAAACCATGGAAAGACACCATAGAAACCATAGTTCACTTTCAATTTGTGGATGTGTAGGAGAAAGGTGATAGATTAAGCACCAAGGTTAATCTGGATAAAAGAAATTGGATTGGATGGGTAATGAGAAAGTCTGTTGGATGATTGCCAAATAATGAAACATCATATTTTTGGCAAAATTGTTGGCCTGTTTGGTTGTGAGACTTGTAGGAAGGTCTGGTGGTGAGGGAGGTTGCGGAGGGTTTTTTGAAGACGAAAAGGCTATGAAGATTATCGGAAGATTAACTGTTGAGGTTGCGGAGGGTTTATTGAAGACGAAGAGGCCATGAAGATTATCGGAAGATTAACTGTTGAGGTGAGGAGGACAATAGGTTGGGGTTTTGGTTGTGGCTTTAATAGTCTGGATAAGAAATCTAGGATAAGGTTTCTGGTTCCTTTTATATGCTGAACTTCAAAATCATACCTGCTAAACCATGATTTTAATCTCAATAATTGAGGTTCTGGTAAGGTCTTTTGGTTTGACTCAAGGATCTTCGGAAATGAAGAGTTATCCATTCGGACCAAGAAGTGTTGACCAATCAGGAAAAACTCAAACTTTTTTATCCCATATTTGACTGCCAGAATCTCTTTATATGTTGAATGGTAATGCCTTTCTGATGGAGAAAATTGTCCTGATGCATATCCACACAGTTGTTCCTTGTTATTGAGATTTTCAAGAAGAGTTGCCCCCCATGCATGATATGATGCGTCAGTCTGTAGGATAAGATGTCCTGTAGACAGAATGGTAAAGGGTGGAGGATTGTGAGCCAATTCTTTCAGTCTCTTGACTGTTGTTGTCTGTTCTGTTCCCCAAGGGGAGGATTCTTTTTGAGCATTTTGAAAAGATGACATGTGTAAATGGATAGATGTGGTATGGCTTCCCTGACATAGTTGAGTATCCCAAAAAATTGTTGAATTTGCTTTATAGAGAGATTCTCATCTAGAAAATAATCAAGCTCTTTTGTCAAGTGTGGACCATACGTATATTGGCTGTCCTTAAAATGCATTCCAAGGAACTCTATCTCTTGCTGGCCAATAATACTCTTTTTCTCTGAAAGCATGATTCTGTACTTTTGGATGATAGCAAGAAATTGTTTCAGGAGTCGATGATGTTCCTCAGCCGTTTCTGAGAATAAGAGAATATCATCAATGTAGATAAGGGAGGAATAAAGGATAGGCCCAAAGATTTCTATCATTGTTTTTTGGAACTAAGAAGGGGCTGTTTTGAGCCCAAAAGGCATGACTATCCATTGATATTGGGCGTTTGGAATACAAAAGGCTGTTTTGTATCTTTCTGAGGGATGAATGCCTAATTGCCAAAATCCAGCTTTGAGATCAAATTTTGAATAAAATTGGGCCTTCTGAATGTGGACTTTTAGGTTCAAAATGCGAGGAAGAGGAAACTTGTTGTCTTGCAAAAATGATTCAGAGGCTTGTAATCAATAACAAATCTCTTTTTCCCTTTTAGTTTATCAGATCTTTTTTCCACATAAAAAGCTTGACAGGCCCATTGCGAGGTTGTGGGCTCGATAAGGCCTTGTTGTAGCAGAGTCAGGCATTCTGATCTGGCAAGAGCTAGATCTGTAGGAGACATTCCTAGATGGGTGGCTTTAGTTGGATTGATATCTTCGTTAAGCTTGAAGGGAAGGCTGATATAGAACTGGAGATTTTTCCATAAGGTTAGTGGGTGTTAAAAATGTGAATGGGATTCTGGACAAAAAGGAATGAATTTTTCCTTGTATTGCTGGAATGGTGGTGCTGTGTCTGCTATGATGAACAGATTAGAAGTATCTGTGTATGGACAGAATTGCCTTTTGAACTTTATTCCATTGGGAAGAATTTGAAGCCTTTGAGCTTGATGATAAATATCAAAACCTATTAAAAGATCTTTATTTGGGAGATCTGAGCCAATGATGTGCGTCCATACCATACAATTAGGAAAGAACTGTATCCCTATTTTTTATTTTGTGATCAAGGTAGTCTTGAAAGTTAGGCCATTTGCCGCTCTGAAAAACTGAATATGAGATTTCCAGTATTCAGATGGGAGGACTTCAGGATTCATCATGCTTCTCTGAGCTCCAGTGTCAAAGAAAGCTATGACTAGAACAGGCTTTGAGTATCTTGAAGGTAAGACTTGTATAGGAATATAAGGTACTGGAGGAATCTTAGTAGCAAGTTGAGATAACTCAGGAACTGGAGATGGAGAAAAAAGGTATTGCATCACATTTGCGAGAATGTCCTTTTATTCTTTTGAGGAAAGACTGATCATCAAAATTGAAATTTTATTATCATCATAATCTGAAGAGGACTCTTCTGAAGAATCAATGGAGTCTGAATATTCTTCTTCTATTCCAAAGAGACTTTCTGGAGTGAGATCGTCTTGTTTTGATAAGAGAGACTATATCTTCTTCAAATGAATCTGGTAGAGATATGGACATGCTAACTTCATGCTAACTTACTGGATCATTCTTGCTGCCTTTTTCGGATTTTGAGGGCAATCCTTAGCATAATGCCCCTTCTTTCGGTAGATGTAGCATCTGTCTGATTTGTTGCCTTGATTCCTCTTTTTTCGGAAGTACCTGAATTTCTTTGTATGTGGCCTTTTTCCTCTGAATTCTTTGCTTCTGTTACGAGGATATTTTTGGAAATGGTGTTTGATTTTCTTCTTGTGACTGGAGCAGACACAATTGGAGGACTTGCATTTAATCTTGAGGTGGCTTTTGTTACAGGCTTTTTGAACAATCAAATCTCGTTGAGACAGTCTCCTGAATAATTCTTGCTGGTCACATAATCTCTTGATAGAGGAGAGAGTAAACTGCCAGATTTCTCCAAGAGTAGTGGAGGTAACTGGCTTTTTTGTTGCGGCGATCATATTATTGACTTCTGGTTGTATCTCATCTGGTAATGAGGTGATGAAAGTATACTTTAACATATCATCACCGTCGTGCCCTCCAATGACATAATACAATTTGGACATTGCAGAATAATGTCTTTCTAAATCCTTGACCTTCAACGAACAATATTTTCGATCAAAGTATTCCTGTTTCTGTTGTCATATAATGAGATCATAGCTTCCAAGGAACTGATTATAGAGGACTATGACCGACGGAGTTGGCAAAGTCATAAATTGGAGTCTGGTGTATTCAAGCTGTGACTGGAACCAATCTCTTAAACTGCCTGTGAATCTCGTTACAAATTCAGCAAGAACCTTTTTGAGTGTGGCACCATCAAAAGTCATTTGAAGATCAATCCATGCCAAAAATTCAGAAAGTTTATCTCTCCATTTTGATGGAGGCAAATCATCAAAGGTGAACCAAGGTCCCATTCCAGTTGTGGATTTTGACCTTGGGTGTGAAGCTCCAGTAGGAACAAAATATAACTGTGCATCCTTTATGCCATCTTCAGGCTCTACTATTTCTGGGTTGGGTTAAGTAGTAGAGGTGTTCATGAGAATTTCTGTTATATCAACCATCTCAGAGGTATTTGAAGAAGAATCAGAATCATAAGGGTTGATTAGTGATTGATCTGGCAATTTATTTTCTTTTGAGACTGGAGGATGTGATATTTTCTTTTGTTGCGTTGTGGAGCCTTTTGAGTAGAGGTGTGAGAAAGTGCCAAAGGGTTGGTAAAGAGTTTCTTCTTGTTCTGGCTGTGGAAGGAAAGGAAATGCAGAATAGTATGAGGGAGCAATCACAAAAGACATAGAGGCTGCTGATATAAAGGAAGGGATTGTAGAAGACTGATCTTTTCTAAGGTCATGTTCAATTTTATCAATCTGTCTTTTGAGCCTTGTAATTTCTTTTTCTTCTGGATAAAAGCTGGTGTAATCGGTTGGGGAACTCGAAGCTCTCTATCCAAGGCTTGATATTTGGCGGTTAGAGAGGAATATAGTTGGAATACTTCTTGAGAGAAGGTATCCAACTTCTGGTCCAACTTGTGAGTCAAATGGAGAGCCTGATCTAATTTTCTATCAATCTTCTTT
Organism: Ricinus communis; assembly: GCF_019578655.1. NCBI lineage: Eukaryota > Viridiplantae > Streptophyta > Magnoliopsida > Malpighiales > Euphorbiaceae > Ricinus > Ricinus communis. The sequence goes on from NC_063259.1 coordinate 6,965,580, forward strand.
AAATAAGAGTTCTGGACTATGGAATTAGAAGTCTGCCAATTCAGTATTTCTTCTAGTGGAGTGAGAGGCTCTATGGATCCTGATGGAGTAACCCTTGAAAGGAGGATCTCTGATCTTTTATTTTCTGACTTTCCTAGAGGAGGGAAATCTTCAGGCTGGAACATGAAACGGTTTTGGATTGTTTGGGGTATTTGGACTACTGGCAAATCAGAGTAAATCTTCTTCTGCAAGTAGTAGAAGGCTTCTGTCCAAAAATAATTCCTTTTTGAGCCAAAAGTACTTTCATCTCATCAAAGGTAATGTCAAGGACAGTCTTTCCTTCTTATGCAAGAAGTTCCAAAGCTTCCTTATACATGGGAAGAGGAGATTTATTCTACTTTTCTTTCTGTTTTTTGTGGATGCCAATTCAAGGACCGTCTGGATCTCGGTCATCTTGCCTTGGTTCCGTGACTGAACACGGAGTTTCTGGAGACATGACTCTTGGAGTTTTCTTAGGATGTTGAAAATATGGTTCAGCAAAATCAAAGTCATCTCTGCAGGTGCATCCTGATTTACACATTCCTGGGTTAATATCCCAGATGAAGTGTCCCTTAATCCTGGCAGTGTAGATATGATGTCTAGAGGATTGAAAAGAATGAATATGGATCTTTTGTCTAGGTCCGGACACATGTTGAATCATCGAAGCCTGAAAAATAGAAGGAGCAGAAGAAGATTCTTCCATTTTTGTGAAAATTGTTTTCACAGTACCATCCTTTGTATGACAAAAAGAGGATCGGTAGCCTGAACAGGCTTGGCTTGGGATGCCTGGAGTTTCTCATAATTTGTCACCCATTCAGTTGAAATTAACTTCTGAAGATCTTCTCTTTCCAGTTGCCTTGGGGCTTGGACTATTGTAGGGACTTGGCTAGAGTCTGCCATGATAAACAAAGCATCATAGGTGGCTTGGAAGCCTGGGATTTGTAGATTGAAGGCATGGTCTTGAAGTCTGTAGACAATTTGGTGGTGCAGGGTCACAAAAAGAGCATCAGTCACTTGGTTTGCTCCAGTGATCTGGACTTGGACTTTGAGTGCAGTGGGCAAATAAGGATCATTAAGAGATAAATTAAAATTTGGGAAGAAGGTCAGAACAAAACTTCCATTGTTGAGTATTGTGACAATAGTCCCAATCAATGCATGCTCGTATCTGAGATACCTGGTGTCCAAGAGGGACATACGGGCCGTAACTGGTAAACCCATCCTGCCATGATAAGAGAGGACGAGCCTGACAGCTCCAATGTGGAGATGTATGTATCCCTGTTTCTTCCATTGTTCTATAAAAGAAGTGGGAATCTCCAGAGTAACATACTGCTCCTGAGTGGTAGAAGTAAGGGAACATTGTGAAAGAGAGGAAGATTGAACATATTCTTTAACGAATAAGGGTTGTTTGTGAATGATTTGATTGAAGGTTTTTCAGACAAAGTTCTACTTCTTGAAAATGTTATATGGATTGATAATGGGTACAAGGGTATTTTCTATTTGGACATTTTCAGGAATATGAGAAATTTTCACAAGATGGTCTATCTTGTTGGATACAGTTTTTCTGCAAAAAGGAGAGAGTTGTAGAGTGGAGGTATGAGTAGTGATTTCTGAAGTCATGATAGCTAGATTCTCTTCTCTGTCACCAATGGCTCTGATACCAATTGAAGCCGAGAGCTGTTCATTCCAATGATTCTCATACTGTAAACTCAACGCAAGATAAATCCTCAAGCTAAGACCGTATAGAGGCACCTCGCCATGAGAGGTCTTTGTGCTCTTTTGGATTCTTATAGCCGAGTTAGTCCTTTTGGATTCTTATAGCTTTCTAAATTCTTCATCTCTCTCTCGATCCTTTGGCTATAAGCTATTAGCTTGCACGATTTATTCTTTTATGATTCAAAAGGACTAACTCGGCTATAAGAATCCAAAAGAGCACAAAAACTTCTCATGGCAATATGCCTCTATATGGTCGAGAATTTATCTTGCCTTGAGTTTACATCGTTAGTGAGAATTTAGTATACGTGTCTAATAGGTAAAAGTAAAAGTCGAGAGGCTATGCAGGAGGTTTATATATTAGGACTCTTTGAATCCCCGTTTATCATCTTTTGTCTTGTTCGACTCTTTGTCTTGTCCTGCTTAAACCAAGCCGCTTCCTTTACGCCGCTTACACCACCGCTACCACTGCTCTTGCATCTTTTTCTCCTTCTATTTATGGTCCCATCGCCGTCAATCATAAACGAAACCTTAACACTTTCTAGTTCCCTCCAGAGAAGAAGGTGACCTCTTTTCTTAAATCGACAACGACGAATACGGCGAGCTATCACCCTAAAACCACCACCTCCACCACCACGTCCACCGCCGACTCTTGTATCATTTTATCAGACTCTTCTCCTGTTCAAGTAAGCATATATTCAAGCTTCTAATTACATGCTTTTTAGTAGTTGCTTTGGTTGTTGATCATCTTTGTGTTGTTCAATTAAAAAAAAAATCAGGTGTCAATGTGCTACACGAGTTAGTTCAGGGTCCAATTTGTACTTTAGCCAACTGCTTCTATAGAATAGAGAAACCAGCGTCGCCACCGCTACCGCCACGGTTGCTTTGTCTACATACTTCTCAATCAAAGAAAAAGAAAAAGAAAACTCAATTATTTATTAGACAGGGAAAGCAAAATGTAAGTGGTAGTATGCTTATATTTGATCTTTGTTTCAAATTCAGCTACTTAGTACTCGAACTATTTTCATGCTGCCTATTCAAATTCTTTCTCGTAGTTCTCCATTATCACCTTTTAACAATACTGAAATACAGTAAATTTATGGACTTTAATTTTCTGTTTTTGTATTTTAGGTCAAGAATATGTGTGAAGAATTTACCAAAATATGTGGCGGAGGATCGCTTGCGAGAAGTATTCTCTCAGAAAGGAGAAATTACTGATGCAAGGCTAATGCGAACCAAGTATTCTCGATTTCTCTTTCTCATTTCTTTGTTGGGGAATATTACATGCTGTTTCGTTTCTATTTAATTCATTAAAGAATACCATGATCTTGCATTCCTTTGACGTGGTCTTCTCTTTGTGGTTTAAGAGATGGTAAAAGTAGACAATTTGCTTTCATTGGGTTCCGAACTGAACTTGAAGCTGAGGAAGCTCTCAAATACTTCAACAAATCTTACCTTGATACTTGTAGAATCACCTGCGAGGTGTGTTTTCTTTTTGTTTTTTTGGTTAATTTTATTTGAGATGTTTTTTATATTGCTGTTTCTGTGTGGGGTTACTTACAAAGTGACTGTAGTATGTGTAGCATATGAAAAACTATGTATTTGAACTGGAATTTGAGGAGAAATGACCCCTATTATTTTCATCTAGATTGCTCATAAAGTTGGAGATCTGGATATTCCTCAACCATGGAGTAAATACTCCAAGAAGAAAGAAAAGGACGTGACTGAAACTGCTAAAAGAAATTTAAGCCTCAAAGGCACCCAAGATGAAAAGAAAACTAATAAAAAGGGGACTGAGGTTGATGATCCCCAACTGCAGGAATTTCTTCAGGTTATGCAACCACGGGCTAAGTCAAAATTGTGGGCGAATGACACCCTGGTTGCTCCCACTGCTGAGAAAAATTTAAAAGTCAATCAGAAGAAAGCTCAATCAAAGAAGGAAGGCATGGAAAAATCTGTCGTAGGAGTTGATGGATCAAATAAAAATAGTAATCGTGATGCTGAGAAGTCCGTTAATCTTGCTCATAATGATATCATCTCAGATACTGATTACTTCAAGAGTAGAGTGAACAAAGAATGGTCCGATTCAGAAAGTGGCAGCAGCGATAATGCTGACAATGACAACGACAAGGATGAGGACTATGACAATGAAATATGCGAGAATAGTGATTCTATAAAAGAAAATCCTGAGAGCAAGGAAATTAAAAAAATAGATCAGAAGAGGCAACATGGTATAAGGGGTGTAGCCTCGGTAGAGGTTGAAGAGAAAGCCCCTTATCCAAATTCTGATGGTGAAATCCTCGACCTTGAGAACCCTTCATCTGATTTGAAAGATGAGAATGATGAATTTGTTGAGACTGGCCGTCTTTTTGTCCGAAATCTGCCATACACAGCAACGTATGCATACTATCACCTCTTATAGATAATGCCTTTGGCATCTAAATTATTGTCAAGTGCATGAAATTGTTTATTTGTATTGCATATGTTATTGCTGATTGTTTTCTTTTATGTCATCAAATCTGCCATACACAGCAACGTATGCATACTATCACCTCTTATAGATAATGCCTTTGGCATCTAAATTATTGTCAAGTGCATGAAATTGTTTATTTGTATTGCATATGTTATTGCTGATTGTTTTCTTTTATGTCATCATGTTTTTGGTAACAGGGAGGATGAGCTAGAAGAGCACTTCAATAGATTTGGCAACATCTCACAGGTCCATCTTGTTGTTGATAAATATACAAAACGGTCCAAGGGATTTGCCTACATTCTCTATGCACTTCCAGAGTCTGCAGCAAGGTATTTAGGGTCAATGCTTAAACTAGTTCTATACAGGTTGCATTCCCTGCTTATCATGGCATTCTTCTTATAATAATACCATTAATGGTGAGGCTTTCTAGAGGTAGTTATTTAACATTCTTTAGCTCAAATGCTTCTTAGCTGTTAGTAGCATAGTGCTTTCTGCAACTAATGGCTGTCAATTTATTTAAAAGAGAAGATTCCTGATTTTTTGTGTGTTTGTATAAAGTTGAATGATAATGATATGTTTTTTGAGGGCCATCCATCCTCCAGTTGTAAGGTAAGGTTCTCCAATCGCGACATGGAAGCATCCAAATCAAGGAATAGGTTCCTCGCACTGCAATGAGTTGGCCGAATACATCCAGCTCTCTTCATCTCCTCCAATGCAGAGATGGGAAGCCTCAATTTTTGTGCATTGGATTGTAGTCAAATTTTAAAATTTTATATTCTTACTTCTAGCCTAGAGGCTAATGAGATATGTCAAAATTCTTTTTGAATGTGTTAATCATGGATGAGGAGATGGATTCATGGGGCGTCTTTTCATACTTGGACCTTTGGCTTTCTTCTTAGTGCTTTTGGGCTACTTAATTGTTTATGATTTTTCTGTGTGCATAACTGCATGTTTTGTTTTGGTTATTCTGAATGATTATTGCTAGTTTTTCGCCATATAGAAGGATTTTCATAAGTTTTTTGGTATATAGCTTAGGATATTTTCCCCCTTGTATTCTTGGTGTTTATTCAGATTGAGTTTTTGTGTAATTCTTTTGCAGGGCCTTAGAAGAATTAGACAATTCTATTTTCCAAGGAAGATTGATGCATGTCATGCCTGCGAAACAGAAAAATCCTGACAAGCAAGAGTATTTTCGGCATTGATCTCCGTTTTCTTCCAATTTGTGTTTTCTAGATCTAAGAAATTGAGTGTTGGTTGCATACTTGGTAGGGTTGATGATCCTTCAAGACATGGGTCAAAAACTTTCAAGCAACACTGGGAGGAAGAAAGAAAGGCATCTGAAGTCAATGGAAATACAAGAGCATGGAATACTTTGTTCATGCGCCCTGATACAGTATGTCAAAACCTGACACAGAAGTGTGCATTTCATTTATTAACAGGGTTTCTACTTATATTATTCTTTTTTTAATCAATTTTGTAATTTTCCCTAGACTAGATTAAATACAAATAATATAGGTGGTCTTCCACATTTACGCAAGATGAGATAAATTATATCCACATCAAGAATTACTTTGGTGTCTTCAACATTTTAGATATGGAGAATAATTGGATTAGACATATACAAACTGCCTAGCAAAATCTCTCTAAATCCGGCTTGCCCTTCTAATCGGTAGTAATTATCCTTGATGTTGAGCCAATCTAATTGGTAGTAATTATTCTAAACTCATTTCTCGGACAACCTTATAAGCACATTCAAGGTTACCAGTTCACACTCACAACTAAGAATACCAATAATTAATAGTTCATGTTTTCTGATCTTGGCTAAGGATCTGCTTTTGGTAACAGACGGATCATGTAGCCTTTATTGTGTCTGTATGTGAACTGAAAATCTCAACCTTCCTCTGCAGTTCTTTTCTTTTTCCTTTCTATTTTTAAAGAAAAAATTGAAGCAGAGTACGAAAGAGCTTATTCTTTATAAACATGAGGTGTACAAGAGAATTCTTGCAAGGAAGTAAGCAATATCAAGAGGGATTGTTTCTTGCCATTATTGATTATTGGTTATTTTACCTGATTTAGACATTGCTTTTGTGATGCCTTGAGTAACACATTACCAGAATTCTAAAACTATTATTCATGTACAGGCTTTTCTATACTAAGTTCTTGTTTAGGAAGGGATGTAATATTTGGGATGAGATGGCGAAGGAAAGAATATAACAAAGGAGATACTTTTACTCTCCTGGCACGAGAAAATTGAGCGACTCATTTTTCTTGGAGCCCAATGAACTTATCTCCCAAGTTGGGTATGAAAACAATAAATTTACTTCAATGACCTGATCATTGGTCCTGTGCCCCTCTATCTCAATCACTGTCCAATCTCTGAATTAGTTCCCAAACATGATGCAAGTATTTATTCTAGGTTTTCTTCCTTTCTTAAGATTAATTGTGATAGCAATTTAAAGATGTTGTTTTTCTTGGGCTGCTAAATGCTCGGTTTTAAACTTTGGCTTCATTTTCTCTCTTGTTTTTGGTAGGTGGTTGAAAATATTGCGAGGAGGCATGGTGTGAATAAGAGTGATTTACTTGATCGTGAAGCTGATGATCTTGCTGTGCGCATTGCTTTGGGAGAAAGTCAAGTGATTGCAGAGACAAAAAATGCTCTTACTGGTGCTGGAGTAAACATCTTGTCTTTAGAGGAATTTGCTGCTGGGAAAACTGATGGCATGAAACGGAGCAACCATGTTCTGTTAGTGAAGAACTTGCCATATGGCTCTTCTGAAGGAGAACTTTCTCAGATGTTTGGGAAATTTGGTAGTTTGGACAAAATTATCCTTCCTCCAACAAAAACATTGGCCTTGGTATGTGTTTATTGACTTGACAACTTCTTGGTTTTAAATTCTTGTTCAAGTCGGATAATGCATGGTTATGTGGAGTTGCAAAATTTGGCTATCTGAGCCAAGATGATGGACATTGCTTAATTTGATGGATAAATAGTCGAAAAAGAATATGCTGAATGTTTGGGACATATAGGTTGATGATATGATAAGTTTATCGGTTTAATAGAATAAGAGAATGAAAAGAATTTAGTAGAAGTTGGGTTGCTGTGAACAGTAACTGAAGTCAATTTGGCATGGCTACCTTTGATAAAGAGAGGTAGAGGATAGAGAGGGCTGCCTTCGGTTCAACAATTTTTATTTTGTTATCAAACACTTAAATATATATAATTAGCAATTTCTGAAGCAGCAATAATATATTCTAACAACGATGTGAAAGACTAAAGATTCAAGTCTGGTGTTCTGCTAAAATTATTTAATAGTTTTCCAATCAGTTGATGTTTTACTAGCTGTGATATAAAAAGGAGGCTGCGTTCTAGGAAACGGATATGTTAAAAGTTCATAAGGCATCAGCTCTTGATGCCATTGAATGCATAAGAAAAATGCCAATCTTAAGAGTAGGTACTTGCTTGCACAAAAAATTTGGCTTTCCAGGTTGTGGGCACTTTTTATTGGTGAGGTTGGAGTATATTCTTGTGGAACTGGATAGTTTTGTTGGCTGTATTGGACATAAAATTTTTCTTCTCTTGTATCAGTAAATGTAATAGTTTAGAGTAGCAGGTTTTGCTAAATAGCAGACTGGGTGGGAGTTTATCCTGCTAATACCCTGCATTGGGTTTGGAATTTATTGTTAGAACAGACAATGGAAAATTCTTTCAATTGGCGTCTACTTCCTGTTAAGTTGATTGTCTGGCTGTGAACTTCTGTTCAAGTCTTTTGATTTAGATTCGCCAGTAAGCCAATATGCTCATGTCTATCAGTCTTATGGGTTTACATGCACACACCTGTTTTATTACTTCATTCTGATGTAAAAGATTGTTAGTTTCTCGTTCTTGAAAGTCTTGGAACCATTTGTGGGTGCCTTCTTTGTTTTCGTTTAATTAGGTTATAGCGTATGTAAAGGCTTTCCTCTTTCTTTTTGTATTTATTGTTCTTTCTAATGTTTAATTCTGTTGTTGAATCTCTTACCTCAATAACTTGGAATTTGGCAAGTGGAGTTGGGATTTTTTGCTATCTAATTGCTGTATCGGTTTTCCTGATATCAATTTATTTATTCACTCAATGATATTTCAGGTGGTTTTTCTTGAACCATCCGAGGCACGTGCTGCTTTTAAAGGTTTGGCATACAAGCGGTACAAGTAAGTTTTCTTTTGTTTCTGGTGTAGATTTTCATCTTCTTTTGGAATTTAGGACATTTAAACGTGCCTTTTTCTAGTGTGAAAGAAAATGGAGATTGAATTTTTCCTTCTTGTGCTAATATAGGGATGCTCCATTGTATTTGGAGTGGGCTCCTTCCGATGTTCTTAACCAAAGTTTAACATCTAAGAGCAGTGAAGATGGTAATAATGCTGTAGGTGAACATGATGCCAAGAGAGTGATGCTGGAACAAAGTGTGGAAGGATTATCAGAACTGGATATTGATCCTGATAGAATTGAGGTGACTAATATAGATTTCTCTTGTGCATCTGCCTATTTCTTCCTTTTCTGCCTCTATATAATATGTCTGACGGTTTTCTTATTCCTTGTTTGTGTGGAGTGAAAAGAGGAAAGAGGATACATAGTTAGGTCCATTTTTTCATTATATCATTTTGAAAATAATGTAGATGGAAGAATTAATTTATCATATTCAAATGAGTAACATCATTTGGAAGCACAAAAAAGTGCATTAAACTGGAATCATCTCTGCAAATCCCCCAAGTTAGGGCAAGTTGAATAAATAAAGGTTTGTTTGGATCTGCTCTCAATTATTATTAAATGAAACTACAAGAAGTTGGCTTCATCCCCCTACCTTCATCCAACCAACATTTGAAATGAGAAGGAAAAGGAAATGACATAACAGCTTGGTCATATGATATTAAGAAATTTTAGATTATTGTTAGAACAAAGGCATTCCTGAATTAAACTGTGGAAAAATGTTTTGCAGTTCTGCTTAAACATAATAAATCTGTAGATGCTGGTTTGGATTGAGGGGGACCTCTTCTGTTCAGCAGTGGTTTTGGGTAAGCTTATTAATTGTTTGAAGGCCATGAATGTGGTGGATATAGTGGTGATGGTACTTCTTAGTATTTGATTATTCAAAAAAAAAAAAAAAGGATTAATAAGATAATGGGTGAATGGGATGGGTAATGGGCTAATAGGAAGAAGAAACTGAGATGAGATGGGATTTAGATACGACTGTCAATTTGATTTGAAGAAATTTTTTTTTCCTTTCTCTATTTTTTTTATAAATGTTTCTTTGTTTTAAAAGTTAAGTTGAATACTTAATTTTTTATTTTTATTTGAAAAATAAAAGTTGTCCGTCACACACTTTACATAGTGTACACGTCACACACTTTACATAGTGTACATGTCACACCCTATAAACTCTTCAAGAAAGAAGTTAAATGACCTTAATATAGCAAGTATACTGTTAAATTGGCCCAAAAAAGAGGGGGTTAAATCGTACCTTTATTCCTTTAATTACTCAACTTAAGCTACTTTATTTCTGAGGCTCTGTTGACTACATGATTAATCATATTTACAGAATTTTATATATCGAGTTAATTGTAGTTTGGTAGAAATTGGAACATAAAGAAAGAAAAGGAAAATTACCTAAGTCTGTAGAGAATGGGAAAGAAGGTTAATGAACTGAAACCATAGGTCTGGGAGGAAGACATCTAGATATTTTTGGTGTTTGACTGAAACCAAACTGCTTTTCTTCTATTCTATTTCTCTTACTGTTGCAATGTAAAGTTCTCGTCTCTATCTTTGGGGATATGTCCATTATACATATAGGTTAACCTCTCTCTACAGTGATACTCTATATAAGAATAACCTCTACATAGTTATAAACAATTTTGGTCCCAATTTGGACTAGTTGTAAATAAGAATAAATCTTATACTGTAATAAGTTATAAATTTTTAAGTCTCGTCTTAAGAAAATATTCCTCTAATAATATTTGTATTTATATTATATATATATATATATATATATATATTATGTTTTGTCTTATTGTTTTATCTCATCAATATCTCTAGTTGTTATCATTTTACTAACAAGATTATAGATTAAGTGAAGAAGAGTTTTAATACTTAAATTTTCATTAAGTTATAACCTTCTCATAGCTATAAATTTTATTTGGTTCACACAGAGAGAGAGAGAAGGATAGGTTATCTACTAGAAAATGCAGACACGCATCTCAAACATGAAGGCTTGTTTATTGTTAACATAGCAAGAATCAATTCGGACTTTTCAGCTTTCTACTGTTTTTGAGAAGCTGATAATGATTTATACTTGCAATTTGACCTGTTTTCATTTTTATTTAAGTAATTATAATATTATTACTTCAGTGTGACTAATGGATTGTTGATTGGATACCCACTAATTTGACCTTTTTTATGGTGTGCTACTTCTTCAGCTTCCAATGTATGTATATATAAATTTTTTTATATAATTCTTTCTTTGACTCCCTACTATGCTTCAGTCACGATCACTATTTGTCAAGAACCTGAATTTCAAGACTTCTGATGAAAGTCTGAAAAAGCACTTTAGCGAACACATGAAGGAAGGGAAGATCCTAAGTGTCAGGGTAATTATCTGGGTCCTTAGAATTCTAACCATTATTTATTGGAACTATCAAAAAAACAATTATTTATTGGACCCAGTTTATTCTTATAGTGGGTCGTTTTTTCTTTTCGTTGCAGATAAAAAAGCACTTAAAAAATGGTAAGAATGTTTCAATGGGTTTTGGTTTCATAGAGTTTGATGCTGTGGAGACAGCAACAAATGTTTGTACTGATCTACAGGTAATTGCATACTTATATATACAGCATCTTCATCTTATCTGTTTCTGAAATTTATTGCTTCTGCTAACCTTTTCTTTTCTTTTACCTTTGCGCTCATCTAGGGAATTGTTTTGGATGGGCATGCTCTTATCTTGCAATTATGTCATGCTAAGAAGGATGAACAAGTGAGGAAAAATGTTGAGAAGGATAAGAGTTCTACAAAATTACTTGTTAGAAATGTAGCTTTTGAGGCAACAGAGAAAGATCTTAGACAGTTGTTTAGCCCATTTGGCCAGGTAACTTACTTTTTCCCACAGAGAGAGCAAGAGAGGGTGGGGGAAAAAGTGAAAAAGGAAATAACATAATGCAATATAGATAGCTAGATCATGTATTCCAAACATAATAGTGCAAGGTCACCTATTTAAAAGAGTATAGCTAAGAGCATTTTGATAATACCGTTGTCGGCCAATGATTCTTATCCTTTAAACGTTCTTCCTAGCCAAGTGCATTATGATTATTTTAATTTTTTAAGAGCAAATATTAAGTTTCTGATCAACTCCGGTAACATGCAGATCAAGAGATTAAGGCTGCCAGTGAAGTTTGGAAACCATAGAGGCTTTGCATTCGTGGAGTATGTTACAAAGCAAGAGGCGCAAAATGCACTTCAAGCACTTTCAAGCACCCATCTATATGGTCGACATTTGGTAGGTCATCTACAATTTCAATAAACCTTCTTTTATGCTCTAAAGACTTGGAATGAAACAGCTTTGATTGCTGCTCTGATTTTCAGGTTCTGGAGAGAGCCAAGGAAGGAGAGAGCTTAGAAGAACTACGGGCCCGTACAGCAGCACATTTCAGTGATGAGCTAAGTGGCATGCATAATCCTGCAAAGGTGTCTAAGAAAAGGAAGAATATGGCTGTTTTAGATGAAGGAACAATGAAATTTCAAAGGATTGCCAGTTAGTTCTTTTACCAATCTTCTTATGCATGTAATATAAGAGGGGATGATTTATTTTAGCTGTTATGTATGGACTAGATTTACTTTCATCTTATGCTGGCCCCAGTTTTGCGTCTTAGGAGCTGGTTTTTGTTTACTGTTGTTTTTCTTCAAATGAGTAAAACATCATTTCTTTCACACATGCACAGCCTGCTTATCACACAATATAGATTCTCATTTGGAATAAACCGTATCTCTGCTATTTGTATTTGGCTCTATATTATATAGTTTAGTTGCAGGCCCTGCTATAACTATTGTAAACTGGTTTCAAAATGATGGGTTTTGGTATATTGACCAACCTAAAACTAAACAGCATTAATGGATGATCATACTCGATCATTGGCCTCAGCTCATCCCAAATACCATCTCCAATTTAGTTGGAAAGATTTACTTTTTGATGCCACTAATGCAACTTGATTCCTGATTTCAGCTGCCCTGGAAAAAAGTGGTTGCTTTTACTGAAATGATGATCGGCTATTGTCATGTTATCAATTGAAACTTCATTAAATCGTTCGTACTTGATCCCTTCAATTGGGGTGGCTATTATTCACGAGTTATGCCAAAATTTCAAGTCTAATTCTGCATTTTTAAAAGTGTATTAATATCTCTTGACTTCTTTTTGTTTTTGTTAACTATTTTTCCGTCTATTTTTTTATTAGTCAATTGGTTAAAAAATTTAATTGACTAAAAAAATTTAATTTAGTTATTAAATTTATTATCAAATATCAAATTCATCTAAAATTAAATTGATATTGAATTTATATTTAAAATTATATTTTTAAAAATAATGTAAATATCAAACTCATTCTGAACAATATAATTTTACTTTTAGTATAATAGTTATAATTCTAATATCTTAATATAATTTTTAAAAATAAAAATAAAAAATTTTAACATGATTTAACTTTTGAGCATAATAAGTCATTTAAAACTTTATAATTCAATAATTTAAATATATTAACTAATGGCATGATAATTTAGAACATATTTATAAGCACAATCTATATTTCATTGTACCAATCAACACTATAACGAGATCTACTTAAAAACACCAAATTACCTAAGGAAAATAAAACTGTTAACTAGGACAGACTTTAAGGTTGAGAAAGCTAAATAAAGCACCATCTTTTCCAGAATATAAGTTTTACAAGTCTAGTTTCATTTACAATTGGCCTTGTACCATTTGAATGTGTGAGCAAAGAGAATTTCATAAAACAATACATTCAGGTCAGATTGCCAAACAGACTGAAAAAAAAAAACTATCTTGCTCGATCAGAGCCTCCAAACGACAGAATTAGGTCTTCCTCAAACCTAAAAAGTTTTAGAGGACTGATTGAAGTTTCTGAAGGTCCAAACCATGCCTCATTTGGAGTTGTAAAACACTAAATAAGGCTCCACGAAGTGGACTGATATGCAGGAGGTCGAATCCCGAAATTCTGTTTTAACAATTATAAATAAATCAAACTTTGAAGCTTGAGACTTGTAATTAAATATCTCAAAAACCATTTCCAAAATTATTTAAAACTAATAAGCAATCTATTCAATGATCCAAAATACATGACACACAAATTCCTAATTTTCCAAAAGTTGAGTTACTTACTTTAGATTAAGGATGTACAACTCCAAACTTGCAAAGGAGACTAATCAACTTTCTCTATCTTCAATTCATTATCTTGAACACTTCTAAGCTTGACTTCACTTTTTTCGGTTCCTCTTTACAAACTTCAAATGTAAACTTCCTCAATTCTTAAACAAATCTAACATGTCTTAGCTTATAAATAAGCTAATCTAAGAGAAAGAAGAATTAAATCTTATATTAATCTATCCAAATTACCAAGAGAGACAATCTAATTTTGTTTTGAAAAAGGAAAGAAAAGAAGAAGAAAAGAAAAAAAGATGTACACGAACAATCTACTGTTTTAAAAAATACTTGATAAATATATCAGTCTAAAGACAACAACAACCATAAATGAATAAAACCAACCGAAACATAAACTTTAGGAGGAAGAAGAGGTGATATAGCCTCTATTTTTGTTTAAAGAAAAAGAAAAAGCTACCAGGACGCCATATGTAGCAGAAGCGCCCGCTCTGCCTTTCATAGCTCCATATAACAATAAATTCAAAGGAAACAAAGATACTTCTTACTTTTTTAGAAAAACAAGAAAAAGAACATGTATCTTTCAAAATAAATGAAGTTTTATAGTAACATGTAAGAAATAATATAGCATATTCAATGAGGCATTTAAAACAAGATATTAAAACAGGCTGGCATAAATGTTTACTCAAAACAAAGTTGCAGTGTAGTTGCAACGAAAAAAACTTCAGATGAGAAGTAACATAAAAACCTCAGCAAACCAAAAGAAAATAATACAAGCTTCTAGTAATAGCTATGCAGTTTACCTAAGAAAAAGCTATAGGAGTCGAGATACCATTCACACAAATACAACACTATTTATAAGCAAAGTGTAACCAGAGTTAGTGAAGAAGCTAGAAGAGTGTTAAGGGTATTGTAGACAGTAGTAGTAAATATCCTAGAAAGCAGTGAGCAGCAAAGCGTTAAATGCTTCGGAGTAACAAATACGCAAGGATCTTGGACCAGCAATATAACAATAAGAAAATAATTAACTATATAGGCATATGTGCAAAGTATGAGATAATAGGTTCAGTTAGGTATGAGCTTACCATTGATCCATGATACATGCATGCATGGCTCAAGCAAATAGTTTGTTTCTAAATTAATGTAGATATAAGGCATATAAGTTCGGTATTTAACATGTTGTTACTTATTTCTAGTTCTTCTAGCTTTTGAAAAGAAAAGAAACTACCAAAAGGCCTATAGAAAAAGCCTCGCGAAAATGTTTACGATTCAGCGAAACTAAAACCTTTTTCATTTTGAACCTTTCTTGCCAACATTTTGAGCTAAGAGAAAGTTTTTTTTTTTTTTTTTTTTAATAAAAAATAATCATGGAAAAGAATTTGAAAATGATTCAAAAGCATCATTCTTATGAGCTAAGAAACTAACCCAAGTAAATTTAGAGTAATCATCTATAAGAAAATATGTATAATACTTTCCTCCTAAACTAACAACTTTAGTACGACTAAATAAATCCATGTGAATTAGTTGAAGAGGTCTAGAAGTACTTATAATATTTTTGGCTTTGAAGGATGTTTTGTGTTGTTTCCCCATTTAGTAAGGTCCATAAGTCTTGTCCTTTATGAACTTCACCTTTGGTAATCTAACTACCAATTCATCCTTTTTGAGGCTATAAAGTAGTTTCATACTTGCATGCCGAAGCCTCCCGATGCTACAACCATGACTCCTTATTTAAGAGACATAAAACACTTAAAAGATTCATTAGCAGTTCTGTGTAAGTTAATTGTGCAAGTATTGCTAAACCTTTCTCCTCTAAAAATTTTCTTGTCACTCCCAAGGAATTGACTTGGCAATCTTTAGAATCAAAGGTGACTTTGTCACCTATGTCATACAATTGACTTACACTCATAAGGTTATGCTTCAAACCATTAACTAAAAGAACATTATCAATGAGATGAGAGTCTTTCTTACCAATGGAACCAATTGATATGCATAGTTTTACACATATTTGCTGATATATTATTGCGAATTTTCTTAGCATTTATTGTGTTTTTATTCCAAGATCACCCCTATTTTCTATCCTTTCATGTTTCAGGAGATTTTATAGGTCCATCATCAGTGCTTTAGCAATTTTAGATCAATTTTGGATGAAAACGGACGGAATCAAAAGCTTTTTGACCTTGGGTTAACTTTTGAAAAGTCAACATGCCCCATGTTGGAGCCCGTGCATAAATTCCAGACCGTGTAGCTTAAGCACTTTGAAGCAGCATGTTTTTCGAGGGTACCACGCCTTAGAGCACGACCCGTGTTGCTTAACACGAGCAAGAACACGAGCATGGTCGATTCCATTCATTCCGTTAATTGGAGTCCAACACTGCCCGGACACGGCCCGTGTTGGGAGACACGGGTTGGAACACATCCGTATTTGTGCAATAAATAAAAGGAACAAGCCAAAAAGAGAAAAGGAGAGTTACGGATCAATGATTTTGACTTTTGATCTTCCGTTGTAATTTTGCTATACGTATTGTAAGGCATTTCAAGGGGCTTCCAGGAAACGTATTTGAACGGATTATCGAAGCCCTTCAAAATAAATTACTGATTTTTCTAAACTAACTTGTAGAAATAGTGAAACCAAGTCGAATCCCAAGGGAACCAATATGAATAGCTTCTCAAAGTTAAATAATAAAAATGGGGAGGTTTTGAATGTTGAACCAAAATTATAAATAAATAGAAAATAATAAAGGCTAAATATTAAAGTAAATAAATATCAATCTTACAAAACTTCCAATTCAAGAGTGAAAATTCTATCCAATTGTAATTCTGATTATAGGCTTAAATATCAATTTTTCTATTCAAGTACTTAGTCTACTTATTTGGAAAAGCTGCAACAAGTGTAAATTCTCCTAATTCAATTGACTCAAACCAAGCATCCAAATCAAAACTTACCATTAGTCAACTGTGCATGATAGCGTTCTATATCAAATCAATGATAGCATTAAGAATAATGAGAATGACTAAATCAATATTAATTAATCGAGATAGCTGCAATTGAATTAATCTTGTTCCTTTATTTCTCTAGAGCCTATCATGCAAGCTATGTAATTCGGAAAGGCCGCAATTAGACACACATGAGCCAACTCCTTGCTACTTGTGTCAATCTTTCATGACAGATCACAAACTCAAGGTTAGTAATAGAAAAACCAATATCAAATTGAGTCGTCAGTTCAATCAATATCAAAAATTCATAAATAATAAAAACAAGAAATAAAGAATACTTGAATTAAGGAATAATTATGTTAAGCACAAAGTCTCACAAAATCACAATTGGAATTTGTTCATTCTTGAATCAAAAACTAAAAGCTTAGCCACACATGGTGGAGTAAAAATTCACAAGAGTTGTAGGGAATAGAAGAAGAAAAATATTAATAATATCAAAGCTCTCAACCGTCCCTCTCTTTGTAAAACTAGCCTCCTTATGTAGGAAGTCAAACCTAAACCCTAATAAGATAATCCTTATCCAAAAAGAAACAAACTTCCTATATAATCTTAATCCCATAAGGAAGAATAAGATAAAGGATAATCTAAACAAATAAAATCCTAAATAATATGGGAGTTAGTTTTCCTTATCCAACACTTCCAAAATAAAGGAAATAACATAAAAGTGGGTCCACCACGAATTTAACTAAAAATTCAAAATTCTCTTTAACAGATTCCAGCAGCTCACAAATTGTAGGGCGTGGTCAATGCCCTATTAAAAATGACCTTCTGCATAAATTTTCACTGTTCCTCCAAAAGACTTGATTTTTGACAAGTGATACTTTAAAACATGTCTTTAGGTTGAATTCCACTCAATCCTTGATATTTTACCACCTAGATCAGAAAAAATACAATTTCCACAATTAAGCATAATATCCAATCAAAATATAAGGAAATTAAACATAATAAGTATAACTATTTATGATCTATCAAATTCCCCCACACTTAATCCATGCTTGTCCTCAAGCATACCTCAACTCGACATACCAATTCTCCTCTCTACTTCCTTTTCATCTCTTTTAATATCCACAAATACCAAATAAGTTAAACATACATCAATGAGTTGAATCATAATGACAATCAAGAGAGTAACACTCATAGGATAAATTTTGTAAAAAAAATAAGTATCTCACTAATTCATTAAAATCAAATACAACAAGACTTAACACCCTAACATGGTTTCACTCAATACTCTCAAAGTGTTTAGGATGCATTTGCTCTCAGAATCAAAACATTGCATGTTATCACCATAAGCTTGCTAATGAATCAAGTCTCCACCATTACACATGTATTAGATGCAAAAATCAAAGAGACTTCATAAGGGTTGTAATGGGGCTTAGGAAAGGGTATGATAAAAGAAAAAATTAAAGTGTTTCACAATCAAGACAAAAAGGTTAGTTACCTGCATGATAACTATACCACATAACCACAAAACACACTACAAAAACTTTGAAATTTATCCCCACATTTTGTATTAGCAGTAAAAACTTTGGAGAAATAACATGTAACAATTCAATTCAATATATTTGATGAACACTTCTTCAATTATCATCTTTCATAAAAGGAATAAATATCAACTTTTTCTTCTTCTTTTTTTCAACATTTTCTTTCCTTTTTTTCTTTTTTTTTTTGGCATTTTTCTGTTTCTTTTTATACCATGCAACACTTTTCCTCTTGTCTTGACAAGGGTAGAAAAATAGGGATAACAAACTAAAGGTCTTAGGCTAAATATGTGTTAAAAATAAGAAAAGGAAAAAGAAAGGAAAATAGGTTCAAAGTGGCTAACTAAAAGAAAAATCAACAAGGTAGGTCTTTTAAGAGTCTAAGAATTAGTTAATCCTAATTGCCCTTATCATATTAAAGTATCAATCCAAAAATGTGATCTCAACATGCATTCACAAGCAAGTTCTAGAATAAACACACTAAGTTTGATAACTCTCAACAATAATAATTAGAGCAAAATATAATGAACTGCTCTTAGGCTCAAAAGCTCACTTGAATGTTCAAATTTGCATCAAGTCTTGTGCATTTCACAATCAATAAACCAATGAGATACCATCAGATAATTTTAAAGAAACACTAATCATGCTTATCCCTTTTATGCATTAAAACTCAAACAAAAAATGTATTTCTAACTTACATGGCATTATAGGTTATTAAAAAAAAAAAAACTCAAGGTTGCAAAAGAAAAATTAGTACATATGAATTAAAGCATACCTAATTCTAAGCATAAAAAAAATAATTTTAAAAAAGAAAAGGAAATTATGTAATTAACAAATTCCTCCCCTACACCTAAACTATACATTATCCTCAATGTATCAAAAAGAAAATGGCTTACAAAAGAAATGAAAAGAAATATGAAACTCCCCTGATTTTCGAGCAACTCGGACTGAGTAGTCTATGGTGATGGTAGGCAAGGAGGTAGAACCCCCCAGTGCTTCATCAAGACGTTTAAATTTTTTTCCATCTTTGAGATTTTATATTCCGTCTTTTTCAAACGAGCTTCAAAATCTGGTTCAATTGAATCATCAGAGGCATAAAAGAAAAATAAAAAAAGTAGTGGGAAAAAAAGGTAGAAAATAATAATTAAAAAATGTTTTTATTTTTATATCATAGATAAAATATCCTAAAGAAAATAAAGTAAAGAAGTCAAATTTTTAAGGACTATTGCTCAAAACAAAATTAGAAGGTGATTTGAGATAAGGCGTGGTCACAGCTTATAAAAAATGATCGTTTGAAAAAAAAATTGGTTGATGCATCTAGGAGAGCTGTAAAAGGCGTGGTCATGCCTCATCAAATTAATCTCCTGCCCAAAAATTAAACTTCTTCATTAAAAGAAAACTAAAAACTAAAAATAAAATAAACTAAGTGAAAGAAAAGAAAAAGTATAAATAAAAATAAAGAAAGCATTTGGTTTGCTCCTAATAGCGTAATTGTTTAATGTCGTTTTGCTCGACGGAATAATGAAACACTTGAGTCATCCAAATAAGTAGGGTGATCCAAAGGAAAATTAATGAGACATGGAGCAATTTCACCCTCATTGAAAATCTTCAATCTATGACCATTCACTTTGAAAATTTTATCCGAATCCAAGCTTTTAATTTCTATTACGCCATAGGGAAACACATTAGTAACAACAAATGGACCGATCCATCGAGAACAAAACTTACCAGGCATAAGCTTCAATCGAGAATTATATAACAATACTTTTGACCAATCTCAAATTGTTTCCTAATAAGTATGTTATCATGGAATAACTTGGATTTCTCTTTATAAATTCTCGAATTCTCATAAGCATCCAATCGCAACTCCTCCAATTCTTGCAATTGTAGTCACCTTGACATCCCAGCTTTGTATATATCCATATTGCACCACTGAATTGCTTAATAGGCTTTTAGCTCCAATTTTGGTGCCTGCACAATTGAAGGTAACATCTTGTTATTAGTATTAGAAATTTCAGCATTGGAATTTATTGATTCAGATAATATTGCTGAAAATAATTCTTCTACACCAATCTCATAATCAATTCCTTCTAAATTAGATTGTGCATCTAATTCTTGCTTATCACTAACACTTTCTTTTGCAAATATTTCCTGCACAATTGAATCAATCACATCAATATGACAAAGAGAATGTACATCATTAGAACATTTCATTACATCAAAAATATTAAATTTAACAATCTCTCTATCAAACTCTACAGAGAGAGTACTCTCATCTACATTAATTTTTGTCTTAGCTGTTTTCATGAATGGTCGTCGTAACAAAATCGAAGCTAATTTTAATGAGGAATTACCATCCATTTCCAAAATGTAAAAGTCGGCAAGAAATTTGAGTTCATTAACCTACACTAAAACATCTTTAACAACTCCAAGGGGATGAATATAAGAACGATCAGCTAATTGAATCACTACACCAGTCTTTTGTAAGTTATTTAGTTTCAACTCTTGATAAATAGAAAATGGCATGACATTAATGGAAGCTCCTAAATCTAATATGGCACACTCAATTTTCGTATTACCAATAACACAAGGTAATGAAAACTTACCTGGATCCTTGCATTTTTCTAGCATGTTCTTTTGCAAAATAGCCGACACATTTTTACTTACCACCACTTTCTCCTTTTCCTTCATCCTCCTTTTATTTGTGCACAATTCCTTCAAGATTTTTGCATATTTAGGAATTTGCTTGACAACATCTAATAATGGGATATTTATCTCCACCATCTTAAAGGTATCCAAGTTCTCCTTTTCTTGCTCATCTTCTTTTGGCTTAACTAATCTGCTAGGAAAAGGAGGTAATGAAGTGTGAGATGAGAGAGATAGAGAAGGATCAAATTTTACTCCACATGATGCTTTAGAGGAAGCTTCTACTTCCTTTTTCTTCCTCGGTTCACTTTTCTTATGTGGAATCAACCCTGAAGGAATCTCCTTTCCACTTCTTAGTGCAATTGCACTAACATTCTCCTTTGGATTTACCTCTGGTTGTGAAGGTAGTTTTTTAGAATTTTGGGCTTCCAATTTACTAACCGAAGTAGCCAATTGAGTAATTTGATTGCCTAAATTCTGAATGCTTGACCTTGTTTTCTGTTGAAATTGAAGAGCACTGTTAGCAAGATTTTTAACAATATCTTCCAAAGACATACCTGAATTTGAAGCTTGAGGTTTTTGGAGAACTTGAGGTGGTCTAATGAAATTCTGAGAAGGATACTTTTGTTGTCCTCCTTGGTTTCCATAGCTCAAATTCGGGTGATCTCTCCATCTAGGATTTTATTGATTGGAAAAGGGATCATACTTCCTTTGAGGTTGACTAGTAAACCTGCCTAAAGCATTAGCCTCTTGTATCGAGTCTCGTTGCAATGTTGGGCACATATCAATAGGATGTCCTTAAACTGAACATATTCCACAGGCTTTTACCATTTGCAATTTCCCTATAGCCATTTGACGAACCAAAGCAGTTAAATCAGAAATTTGATTTTCAAGATTTTTAGTGCTTACCTCATTAACTCACCTAGTAGCTCTATCAGCTCTTGTACCAAATTGCTGAGAATTTTCAGCCATGTTTGAAATCAATTGCTTGGCTTCTTCAGGTGTCTTGTCTATCAAAGCTCCACCACTTGCTGCATCAATCATACTCTTATCCATTGGTAATAACCCTTTATAAAAGTATTGGATTAAGAATTGCTTAGAAATTTGGTGATGGGGGCAACTGGCACACAGTTGCTTGAACCTCTCCCAATACTCATACAATGTTTCTCCAATGAACTGTGTTATGCCACAAATTTCTTTTCTGATGTTGACAGATCTTGTTGCAGGGAAAAACTTATCTAAGAACAATCTTTTCATCTCATTCCATGTTGTTATTGAACCAGAGGGTAGATATTGGAGCCAATCTTTTGCTTTATCCTTCAAAGAAAAGGGAAAAGCTCTAAGATTTAGTTGCTGCTCGGTCACACCATGTGGCTTCATTCTGAAGCATACAATATGAAATTCCTTCAAGTGTTTATAAGGATCTTCACCTGCACATCCACGAAAAGAGGGGAGTAAGTAAATTAAGTCGGAGTTTAATTCAAAATCAACCGCAATATTAGGAAATGCAAAGCGTAAAGGTGGTTAATTCAAATCCGGCACGGCTAGATTTTTGAGAGTTCTGTTCCTACAACTTCTTGAGAAGTAAATGTGTCACCAATATCCAAATCTGTCTCCAATTCCTCTATGAGATGACTTTTCTTTGCCTAGTCTCCTTTCTTAATCGATGCGCTATCTTCTCAATTTCAGGATTATACTACAAATCAATCACCTGAGAAGAACGAGTCATAAAAAAATAAATTAAACAATGAGAAACTAAAATAGGGCCTCCGGCAACAGCGCCAAATTTTGAACGGGTTGTCGAAGGCCTTCAAAATAAATTACTGATTTTCCTAAATTAACTTGTAGAAATAGTGAAATCAGGTGAAATCTCAAGGGAACCAATGTGAATAGCTTCTCAAAGTTAAATAATAAAAATGGGCGGGGTGGGGGGGGGGTTTGAATATTTAAACCAAAATTATAAATAAACAGGAAAGTAATAAAGGCTGAATATTAAAGTAAATAAATATCAATCTTACCATACTTCCAATTCAAGAATGGAAATTCTATCCAATTGTAATTCTGATCATAGGCTTAAATATCAATTTTTCTATTCAAGTACTTAGTTTACTTATTCGAAAAAGCTGCAACAAGTGTAAATTCTCCTAATTGAATTGACTCAAACCCAACATCCAAATCAAAACTTACCATTAGTTAACTGGGCACGATAGCATTCCATATCAACTCAATGATAGCATTAAGAATAATGAGAATGACTAAACCAACATTAATTAATCGAGATAGCTGCAATTGAATTAATCTTGTTCCTTTATTTCTCTAGAGCCTATCATGCAAGCTATGTAATTCAGAAAGGCCGCAATCACACACACATGAGCCAGCTCCTTGCTACTTGTGTCAATTGTTCATGACAATTACGGATCATAAACTTAAGGTTAGCAATAGCAAAATTAATATCATATTGAGTCGTCAGTTCAATCAATATCAAAAATTCATAAACAATAAAAATAAGAAATAAAGAATACTTGAATTAAGGAATAATTCTGTTCAGCACAAAACCTCATAAAATCACAATTGAAATTTATTCACTCTTAAATCAGAAACTAAAAGCTTAGCCACACATGGTGGAGTTAAAATTCACAAGAGTTGTAGGGAATAAAAGAAGAAAAATAATAATAATATCAAAGCTCTCAGCCATCCCTCTCTTTGTAAAACTAGCCTCCTTATGTAGGAAGTCAAACCTAAACCCTAATAAGATAATCCTTATCCAAAAAGAAACAAACTTCCTATGTAATCTTAATCTCATAAGGAAGGATAAGATAAAGGGTAATCTAAACAAATAAAATCCTAAATAATATGGGAGTTAGTTTTCCTTATCCAACACTTCCAAAATAAAGAAAATAACATAAAAGTGGGTCTACCATGAATTTAACTAAAATTTGAAATTTTCTTCAACAGATTCCAGCAGCTTACAGATTATAGGGTGTAGTCACGCCCTATTGAAAATGACTTTCTGCAGAAATTTTCGCTCATCCTCCAAAAGACTTGGATTTTGACAAGTGATACTTTAAAATATGTCTTTAGGCTGAATTCCACTCAATCCTTGATATTTCACCACCTAGATCAGTATAAACTATTTATGATCTATTAGTATTCCACCTTGGAACGTCAGATTCGTGATCTGGGTTTTGGATTGAAGATTGAGGAAACGTTTTGGAGCGAATCAAGAAGCAATTTTGGAGATCAATTACAGTGTAGATCAAGGCTTTGAGCTGTTCATCCAATTCTAGGAAAAGAGTGTATATGTTTCGATTTCTTTGTTCTTTCACTGTAATTGAATTCCTATTTGCTTTAGACATGAACATGTTTAGCTAGATTGGTTGAACCCATTGGAGTTTCTTGCTATGTTGGCTTTGTACTGAATTGTTGAGATTGGTTGAGTTTTATTGTATTCTTTTTGCAATTAATAATTAAATCTAGTTTACTTTACATTGAATGTGTTGATTACCATTCATAGAATTCTTTTAGTAATTGAGAAATTCTAATTGAGTTTGGAAATTTAATTGCAAGATCAGGTTAATTTTCACTTAGAGATAAGGCTAATTAATTTGCCGGATTAGAATTAACAAAGCTTAATAGAGGCAGACTAAAGCTTAAGGCTAACTTAATAATCAATCGTTAGGAAGAGATTCCAACTTTAGGTTCTTAGATTTAGGAATTCGGTTGTCTAGAGAGGGAAATCGAATTCAGTTCAGAATCTATCCACGGGTAGCATAATCGGACTCAATAGTCTGTTATCTTTTGTTTGATTGCCAACTAGTCTGGGTCCCCTTTGGGTTTGCTTTCTTGTCTTAATTGTTCTATTTACTCATTCATTCTCGCATTCCATTTAGAACTTAGCTTTTAGTCATTAGTAAATCTATAAACCATCTGTCATTAATTTTAGGCTAGATCACAAAGAACGAAGTAGTAACTCTAGGATTTCACTTTCCCGAGGGATACAATATCTTAATACTTACTGCTGTGCTAGGCTACATTGATAGGTTCACTGCCTTAGTTGTAGTTGCATACGCAGCGCATCAAGGCTTTAGCGCCGTTGCTGGGGAAATTTCTTTAAAAACTAAAGTGAAATTTGCTATTTCTTAATTTAGTCATTTTTCTTTTGTGTTTTTATCACTACTTTTTATTTAGCTATTCATTCATTTCTTTGTTTGGGTTATTGTTGCCTTATTCATTTCAGGTAGTTTATGACCAGGAGTTCTAATCCTGCACCAGTAGACCCTTTGCCCGAACTAGAGCAATCCCTCAGGCAGCTGAGGAAGCAATTAGACATGGATGAGGAGGAGGAGCAGATAGAGATTCCTGTCCATAGACATGGGAGACAACAATAACAACGTCGCTGAAGCGAACAAGACGATGTATGAGTTTGCTAGACCTTCCTTGGAGGGGACGCACACTAGTATATTGAGGCCATCTATTGCAGCAAACAATTTCAAAATTAAGCCAAATGTCATTTAGATGGTGCAGCAGAGTCTACAGTTTGGGGGCTTTCCTAGTGAAGATTCTAATGCCCATATCACGAATTTCTTAGAGATTTGTGATACCTTCAAGATAAATAGGATTACCGATGATACCATTCGGCTTAGGCTGTTCCCATTTTCCTTGAGGGATAGAGCAAAGAGATGGCTACAATCCCTGCCAGCTAACACTATCACCACTTGGAGTTCTTTGGTTGAGAAATTTCTTTATAAGTACTTTCCTCGTGCTAAGACTGCAAAGATGCATAATGATATTTCTTCTTTTGTGTAGTTTGATGATGAGAGCATGTATGATGCATGAGAAAGGTACAAGGATTTGCTGAGATGTTGTCCACACCACGGTTTGCCATTATGGATGCAGGTGGAGACTTTTTACAATGGCTTGAACTCAGCCACGAGGCAGATGGTAGATACAGCTGTAGGTGGGGCCATCAATAGTAAGACGCCAGAGCAGGCCCATAATTTAATTGAGGAGATCACCATGAACACATATTAATGGCAGTCTTCTAGGAGTAGGCCAAGACGACAAGGACTAGTGGACTAGGTAGATTCTACATCATCCTTGGCAGCTCAGATGGAGCTTTTAGCCAAGAAGATCGACCGACTCCAAATGCCAGTCCAAGTAGCATAGCTTGGCTGTGAGTTTTATGGTGGCCTGCACTACAATGCAACCTGTAATGCGGGAGGTATGTTTACTTCTTCTTCATCTTCTTCTTCTATTGACCATGAACATGTTGATTATATGGGAAATGCACCCAGGCAGCAGAATAACCTGTACAGCAACACATATAACCCAAGGTGGGGAAACCATCCCAACTTTGGATGGTGAAATAACAATACCCAGGGTCCACTAGGATTTCAGCAGTTGCACTAGGAGCAACCCCAACAATAGAGTCTTCTCCCTCAACTACCTTAGAACCAGGAGAAGAAGCCTAATTTAGAGGACTTGATGATGAAGTTTATGTCCACTTTAGAGAATAGGTTTCAGCAGACAGACACAACTCTTAGAAATTAGCAGGCCTCCATACATAATTTGGAGAATCATATAGGCCTTCTAAGATGCTGGTTGAGAGACAGCTAGGGACGCTCCCCAGCACCATAGAGTCAAACCCGAGGGAGCATGTCAAGGCTGTTACCTTGAGATCAGTAAGCAGTTAGCTAGCTTTTTACCTATGGCTGATGATGATATTATTGTGTAGGATGAGCAACCCAGGAGGGATTTAGAGCCTAAGGTGACAGAGCCTGCGCGAACTGAGGATAAGAAGAAGAGTCCTGTGAGAGAATACCAGTCGCCAATTCCATATCCTACTATGTTGAAGCAGGAAAAGGTTGATAAGCATTTTGGTAACTTTTTGGATTTATTTAAGCAGCTGAGGATTAACCTACTCTTTGTTGAGGCCATATCGCAAATGCCCAGGTATGCGAGATTCCTGAAAGAGATTCTAAGCAACAAAAGGAAGCTGGAGGACTTGGGACTAGTGACACTAAATGAGGAGTGCTCAGCCATTCTTCAAAACAAGCTGCCAATAAAGAGGGGGTGATCTAGGGAGTTTTACTGTTCCCTGTATTATTCGTGATTTTCATATTAGTGATGCTTTAGCTGATTTAGGAGCTAGCATCAATTTAATGCCTAGCAGTTTGTTTGAAAAATTAGGTTTGAATGAGCCAAAACCAACTAGGACGAGCGTATAGTTAGCAGATAGGACTGTGAAATTTCCTAGGTGAATAGTTGAGGATGTACTTATTAAGGTAGACAAGTTTATATTTCCTATCAATTTTGTTATTATGGATATGGAGGGTGAGAGTAGCGTACCTTTAATCCTAGGTAGACTTTTCCTTGCAACAGATAGGGCTGTTATAGATGTGTGTGATGGGAAGTTACAGCTTAGAGTAGGTAATGAGACTATTACCTTTGACCTTAGCACTTCTATGATACATTCACTTGACCATGATGATACTGTATATTCTGTGGATGTTTTGGATGATATTGTAGGGTCTAAATTACATGAGATATTACTTGATGATCCTTTGCAGGTGGCATTACAGGCTCAGGATGAAGAGGAGTTGTCCAACGAGGATGTATTGGAACAACTTACTTGTTTGCTAGCTAGTGAGCCTAATAGGTCTGTTGACCGTTTTGTTGATATTGACAGGTCAGGAGTATAAAAATTGAGACCTTCACTTGAGGAGCCACCAGCCCTAGAGTTGAAGGAGTTGCCTAAGCATTTGACCTATGCATATCTGGATGAGGCGGAGAAGTTGCCGGTGATCATTGTAGCTGATTTGACTCATGAGGAGAGGGAGATGACTTTATCCTCTCTCAGGAAGTAACTTGAGGCCTTTGCATACAAGATTGCAGACATTCCTGGACTCAACCCCAGCTATTGTTCACATAAGATCCTGATGGAGGATAGTTACACGCTAGTGATACAGCCACTTGATGGTTGAACCCGAACATGAAGGAAGTACTCAGAAAGGAGGTAATTAAACTTCTGGATGCAGGTTTGATTTACCCTATTTCTAACAGCTTTTAGATTAGTCCTGTGCAAGTTGTGCCCAAGAAGGGGGTATGACGGTGGTCAAGAATGAGAAGGATGAGTTGATACCGACTAAGACGGTAACTGGTTTTCGAGTTTGTGTTGGTTACAGGAGGCTCAATGATGTAACTCGGAAGGACCATTTTCCCCTTTCTTTTATTGACCAAATATTAGAACATTTATTAGGGCACATGTTTTATTGCTTTCTTGACATTTTTTCAGGTTATTTTTAGATTCCCATTGCACTTGAGGACCAAGAGAAAACCATTTTCACTTGCCCCTATGGTACGTTCGCTTATAGAAGGATGCCATTCGGTTTGTGCAATGCACCTGCTGCTTTCCAGAGGTGTATGATGGCGATCTTCCATGACATGATTGAAGAATCCATGGAGGTGTTCATGGATAATTTCTTGGTATTTGGTAACTCTTTCTCCTATTGTTTACTTATTTTAGAGCGTATGCTTGCACGTTGTGTAGAAGCTAACCTTGTGTTGAATTGGGAAAAGTGCCATTTTATGGCAAGAGAGGGTATTGTGCTAGAGCATAAGAATTCACATGCAGGGATGGAGGTAGATAGAGCTAAGGTAGAGACTATTACTAAGTTTCCACCCCCTAGCTCGATTAAGGATGTTAGGAGTTTCCTTGGTCATGTAGGTTTTTATAGAAGATTCATTAAAGACTTTTCTAAGCTTGCTAGATCTTTAACTCAATTGCTTACAAAAGAGGTTCCATTTATATTTTCTGATCACTGTTTGCAGGCCTTTGAGTTACTTAAAGAGAAACTAATTACAACCCCTATTATGGTTTCACCTAAATGGGGGATGCATTTTGAGCTAATGTGTACTTATTTATTATGCTAGCAAGACATTGACAGATGCCCAAGAGCACTATACTACTACTGAGAAGGAGTTGCTTGTTGTAGTATACGCGTTCGACAAGTTCCACTCATACTTGGTGCTATCCAAGACTGTGGTCTATACGGATCACTCGGCATTGAGGTATTTGTTTGGAAAGCATGACGCTAAGCAGAGACTTATTAGTTGGATTTTGCTTTTGTAGGAATTCAAAATTGAGATCAAGGATAAGAAGGATGCGGAGAACTTGGCCGCAAATCACTTTTCGAGATTAGGGAACCCGAGCCTAGATCATTTGATGAGAGGGCTATTGATGACAGTTTTCTGGATGAGTATTTATTTTGCAAATTACTTGGTTGCAAAGGTCCTACCAAAGGGTATGACATTTCAGGAAAAGAAGAAATTCTTTGCTGATTTGAAAGACCCTTTTCTGTTTCGAGTTTGTGTAGACTAGGTGATTCGGTGATGCGTGTATAGGGAGAAGATCCTCCAGATTTTGAGGCATTGCCATGATGGACCAATGGGAGGTCATCAAGCAGCTAACCACACTGCTAGGAAGGTTCTGGAGGCTGGATTCTATTGGCTGACCATTTTTCAGGATGCTAGAGCGTTTGTGCATGTTTGTGATGCATGCCAGAGGTCAGGTAATATCTCTGCTCGTGATGAGATGCCCCAAACAAGATTCAAACGGTTGAGATTTTTGATGTTTGGGGTATTGACTTCATGGGGCCGTTTCTTTCTTCTTTTGGAAATAAGTATATCCTTGTTGCTGTTGAGTATTTCTCTAAGTGTCTGGAAGCGCAAGCTTTCCAGACTGATGATGCTAGAGTCGTTACTAAGTTCCTTAAGTGGTTGTTTGCTAGGTTTGATAGGGTACTGATTAGTGATAGAGGGACTCATTTTTGTAATGCTCAACTGGAGAGAGTACTTTAGCGATATGGAGTGACCCACAGGTTTTCTACACCTTATCATCCGCATACTAGTGGGCAAGTAGAGGTTACCAATAGGAGTTTGAAACACATTTTAGAGAAAGCTATGGGGGTAAGTAGGAAAGATTTAGCAAATAAGTTAGATGATGCACTTTGGGCATTCATATAGCCTATCGTACCTCTACAGGTTTTACACCCTTTAGGCTTGTGTATGGGAAAGCCTGCCATTTATGTGTTGAGTTAGAGCATAGAGCCCTTTGGGCCTTAAGAACTCGTAATTTTGATGCTGATAAGTTGGATGAGTGGCATCAACAAGCATATGGCAACTCATTTATCTATAAGGAGCGGACTAAGAAATGGCACGACAAGCGACTGAGAGGCCCCAAGGAGTTTCAAGTTGGGGACCGAGTTTTGCTCTATTATTCATGTCTCCGTTTATTCCCAAGGAAGCTCAGGAGTCGCTGGTCAGGACCGTTCGTGATCCAGCAGGTGTTCCCATATGGCACAGTTGAGTTGCATCATCCTGATAAAGGGAGTTTCAAGGTGAATGGCCATCATTTGAAGCATTATCATGGAGACTGGCTTGAGATCGAGGAGTGGGTGAATATGGTATTGTTTCCTTTTGAGAATTTAGTTTATCCTTTATACTTAGCTCGTTTTTAAATTTCAGTTGGTTTGGAACTTAGCTCCTTTCATTATTATTTTGTTATTCCTTGGTTGTGTAAATTATTGAGTTATACAAGTGTTAGTGTAAAAAACAGAGTAAAAGCATATTTCTGGGTTTCAACACGGTTTCAGATACACCGTGCTGCTTTATATGGCCTATGCCCAACTTCCCAGGGTGTGTTGAATGTGAAAAAATAAATTTACACGGTTCTCGAGAGTCAAACGGCCTACAACATGGCCCGTGCTACTCTTCGCGGCCTGTGTCCTATTGCCCAAGGCGTGTTGGGTATAAAAGTTGGATGGTTACACGGTTCCCGAGAGTCACACGGTTTATAACAAGGCCCGTGTACATCAACACGGCCAATTCACAATTGTGTTGATTTTAAGGCAGCTGAGAACAACGTCTAGTTGGTAGCACGGCTTGGACATTGTCATGTCGCGCATACGGGCTAGAACAATGACTATAAAAAGGGGAGAAGAACACGGGCGTTTAGCATATCACGACCGTTTCATAGCAAAATATCCTTCTGACTCTTCTATTCTCTCGGGTATTCTCTACAGATTTTCAATTTTTGTGCAATTTTCTCACGTTTTACCATCAACCAAGTAAGTTTTCTTCTTTATTTGCTAATTTCTTTTTATTATTAATATTTTGTTGTTTTTTATTTATTTAGTTTTATTATTATTATTATTATTTTCCTTTCTTTCTTTTCTCCCCCTATCTATTTGATGTTATTTTGCTTAATGTTTCTTTAAATTTTATTTTATTTTTTTTAGTTTATTTTTAAATTTTTAAGTTTTAATTTCTGTGTTAGTTGAGGTATAGTTTAGTTATTTAATTCTTATTATGTAATTTTGCCTGTTCAGTCGTTATGCTGTCAAAATTTTGACTAAATTTCTATGCTGCTAGAATTATTTATCTGCTATGTTTTCTTTGTTTTCTGTGCTTCTGTTAATGACTAATACCTTTTCAAGTACAATGTCAGAATGCACCAGACAATAGCCTCCACGTCAGGCACACAACAAGAGATGTTGCATAGATTCAGACGCCTCTTCTCCACAGCAGTAGGGTCCAGCACCACCTGCACCAGCACAACCGCCACAGCTAGTCAGACCTCAAAGACCTTTGGCACTAATAGCCCCCACGCGACACCGACTGCTTACATTTCAGTCCCCAGACCATGAGCAGCGCTTCCAAGCCTTTCGATGGAAGCAAGTTGGGACTGGATGGTGTATTAACTTCACCGCGCTAGAGTGGGTCAGACTAGGCCCGCAGGTCAGAGAGCTCTTTGAGACCCTACCATATGCTCGATTCTTCGACATCATCGAGTCCACCTATCAGGAGCTCACTATAGAGTTCTGCAGCACCTTCTTTCTATAGCAGTAGATTACTGATTGGCATCAGCCATATGCCATTTCTTTCAGGCTAGAGGGTAGACAGTTCTCGATGATAGTACCTCAGTTTAGGATGCACCTAGGGCTATGGACTCAGTAGGAGATCTCTAGAGAGGCCTACTAGGGGTGCTTATATACTCACCCCATCTCTTATGAGAGGATGTGGGACGAGAGTATGACCAGACCAGAGCATTACTACCCGAGCCGCTCGAAGGCATCCAGCCTTTTATACCGGCTTTGTTATCTGCATACACTTATAGTCTACACCATTACAGGCAGAGGGGAGAGCTTTGGGGTAGTGACACAGACTGATGTCTTCATCCTTTGGGCACTACATTAGTGGAGGAAGCTGGATATGGGCTACCTCCTAGCAAATCAGATCAAGACCTTCGTGAGGGAGTCCAAGAAGATTCATCTCTATTTTGGCCCATACATCATGCGTTTGGCTAGGAGGTTGGATGTTTTGGATGATTGTTTGAGTGATCTGACTCAGATAGGGGATATGTTACTAGTAAGAGTCCGCTAGATGGTTAACATACGGATGGTGACAGCTTCTCAGGGGCCCCTCAGCGTTGAGTACAGATTAATCAGCCGAATCCTCCAGGAGGTTAGGGAGGCCTGGGCTAGAGCACCACAGGACCTAGCTGTGGACGTACCAGAGCTACGACCTCGAGATATACCTGATTCGGCACGTGCTTTTGCCCCCTCTCCTAGTGCTTCATCTTCATACACTGCCAGCACCTCCAGTGCTCAGATAGGTGCTCTTGTAGATCACTTAGACAAGCTTTCAGACCTTCAGCAGGAGCACTTCACCGAATTCAGGCTGTTCCGGGAGGAGACCAGAGCACAGCTCTAGGGCTGTAACGACCTACTGCAGTAGCTCTTGGAGGGCCTCGAGAGGTAGGTTACACAGTTAGATCAAATGGCAGCTCAACTCCAGCGGATAGCTGATTTTGGCAGGGATGATAGAGTGCAATGATTCTTTGATGACCTGGGTGATATTGAACTGGATCTCAGCGATTGCTCCCTAGATGCGACCCAGCCTCCCCTAGTTCTAGTTGCCACTTAAGACCTTCCACCGTCTATAAGCACAACTCCTGCCAAGGATGCACCGGTGCCCTCACCAGCCTCACCTTCCACTCAGGATTCCCCACCGCCTATTAGCACAGCCCCTGCTGAGGATGCGCCGATTTTCACTCCATCAGCCGCGGCAGATGATCAGGGCAGTCTTCATTAGATTTTATTTCATTTTATATTTTTCTTTAGTTATTTTTAAACATGTTATATACTTAGTTATTATTGATTTTGCTTTCCTTATCTATACTCCCCATGAGGGGTACCAACTATGTTTTACACTGAGGACAATGTGTTCTTCAAGTGTGGAGTGGGTAAACCTTATGTTTCTTTTTCTATGTTGTTATGCTCTATTAGCTGTATCTGAAATTGCTATCACTGATTATGTATATTGTTAGGATGTTAGGATACTATGTCTTTATGCACTTAAGTATGCTAATTTTGAGCCGATTGACAATTTGATTTATAGAATTTCAATTACTTTTCTTTGCTGTTCATTGTCCTTGGAAAATAATTAATGGTGTTTAATACATCAGCTCTGCCGGGTTAAACCGGTGTTACTTAATTGTTTCTCGAGCTGCTAGATTTTTACTTAAAAGGTTGATTATGTTATATGCATGTGTTTCTTAAGTGATGATTTAATTAATGATGTTGAGAACTAATTGCAATTAATGCCACACTTCAAAGGTGAGATTTTGAGCATTCATTATACATATGCTCTTTATATTTATTGTTTGACTGTGCATTGTACTTAGCTTTGCTTCTAGAACTGGCTCTATAATGCTTGAGGTTACATGAATTTGTGAATACCATGAGATAATCTGGGCAACTTAGGATTCACCACACTTGGCCAAAATACCATGAGAAGTTGAGCCTTTACCCTTTTTCTTCATTTTATACCATTTCATACTTGCCTTTTCATTTCTTTCTTTCTTTTACCTTTATGCTGGAATTTTATGATTTGCTTTCTCTTGTTTGGGTTAAAATGCCATTTGCTATGTTAGTGAATTCACTAAATCGTTTTGATATTTTAGATGCTCCCTTCAATCCAAACTATATTTTTGCTCTTTACTGTATTCAGTTGTATGCAACAGTTCTCTTATAAGCTGCTAGTTTAGTTGTTTTTTGAAAAAAAAATTAATAAAAAAATTCCTTATTTCTTTATCTCTTTATTGGATTGATAGTATTTTTGAGCGTTTAGTGAATATTTTTGGGCATTTAATTCTTTTAGCATATATTGTTGTTTATTGCAAGAATTTCCAGCATTTTTACACTTCTTTCCCAAATCTCGATACCTTTACCTTAGCCCCATTACAACCCTGGTAAAGACCCTTCGATTTTGGTATTCATTTGTTCGCTGTAGCGAAGATAGGATTTATGATTATGCATTTGCTTTGAGGGATCTGTTTCTCACCTTATACACACTTTGAGGACTTGAGTAATCCCTGTAAGGCATTAGTTTTTGATGTTTGTTATTGAGTTGGTATTTAAGTTATTTGTGCATTGATATTATCTCCATTCTCTGTTAATAACTTGACTTAAGATTGAGTTTCTTTTGAGATGTCTTAAATGCTAATTATTGTGACATAGGGGGCATAAACTTTAAGGATTTGCTGACTGTGGTTTTGTAAGTTGAGTTGTTAATTGCTTGAGTACAAGCAAAAGTTTAAGTATGGGGTGATTTGATATGCATAGTTTTACACATATTTGCCGACATATTATTGTGAATTTTCTTAGCAATTATTGTGTTTGTATTCCAAGATCACCAGTGCTTTGTGTCCTTTCGTGTTTTAGGATATTTTATAGGTCCATCATCAGTGCTTTAGCAATTTTAGATCAATTTCAGGCGAAAGACGGAATCAAAAGCTTTTTGACCTTAGGTTGACTTTTGAGAAGTCAATGCGGCCCGTGCAGAAATTCCAAGCTGTGTAGCTTAAGCACTTTGAAGCAGCACGTTTTTTAGGGTAGCACGCCCTAGAGCATGGCCCGTGTTGGTTAACACGAGCCAAAACACAGCTCGTGTTTGCTAACACAGGCAAGACCACGACTATGGTCGATTCAGTTCATTCTGTCAATTAGAGTCCAACACGGCCGAGACACGGCCCGTGTTGGGGGACACGGGGTAGAACACGCCCATATTTGCACAATGAATAAAAGGAACGAGCTAAAAAGAGAAAAGGAGAATTTCGGATTGGCGATTTTGACTTTTGATCTTCCATTGTAATTTTGCTAGACGTGTTGTCAGGCATGTCATGGGGCTTCTAAGAAAGGGATTCCACCTTGGAACGTCAGATTCGTTATCTGGGTTCTGGATTGAAGATTGAGGAGGAGTTTTGGAGCGAATCATGAAGCAATTTTGGAGATCAACTGCAGTGTAGATCAAGGCTTTGAGCTGTTCATCCAATTATAGGAAAAGGGTGTATATGTTTTGATTTCTTTATTCTTTCACTGTAATTGAATTCCTATTTGCTTTAGACATGAACATGTGTAACTAGATTGGTTGAACCCGTTGGGTTTTCTTGCTATGTTGGCTTTGTACTGAATTGTTGAGATTGGCTGAGTTTCCTTTCTTATATTCTTTTTATAATTAATAACTAAATCCAGTTTTCTTTATATTGAATGTGTTGATTACTGTTCATAGAATTCTTTTAGCAATTGAGAAATTCTAATTGAGTTTGGAAATTTAATTACAAGATCATGTTAATTTTCACTTAGAGATAGGTTAATTAATTTGGTGGATTAAGAATAAACAAAGCTTAATAGAGGCGGATTAAAGCTTAAGGCTAACTTAATAATCAATTGTTAGGAAGAGATTCCAACTTTAGGTTCTTAGGTTTAGGAATTCGGTTGTCTTGAGAGGAAAACCGAATTCAGTTAAGAATCCGTCCACAGGTAGCATAATCGGACTCAACAATCTGTTGTCTTTTGTTTGATTGCTAACTAGTCTAGGTCCCCTTTGGGTTTGCTTTCTTATCTTAATTGTTCTATTTACTCATTCATTCTCGCATTCTATTTAGAACTTAGCTTTTAGTCATTAGTAAATCTAGAAACCATTCGTCATTAATTTTAGGCTAGATAACAAAGAACGAAGTAGTAACTCTAAGATTTCACTTTCCCGAGGGATACGATATTTTAATACTTGCCGTTGTGCTAGGCTACATCGATAGATTCACTACCTTAGTTGTAGTTGCATACGCAACACATCACTAATGCCTACAATCTTACCCTTAGCATTATTTCCAAAAGTTACTTTTTCTTCATCAATTTTCTTCAAGTATGAAAAAGGATTGGTATTTCCGGCCATATGTCTTGAGCATCTGCTATCCACATGCTAATTACCCTCTTTCAAGCTTGACTTGAAGCATACCTACAAGAGCAAAATTAAATATTTTTTCTTTTAGGTACCTAAACCATTTTGGATCCTTAAGGGTATGTCAAAGAGGTCTCTCCTAATTGGAGACGTGCCTTCCTTATATGGAAAAATACATTTGTGTGCCCAACCTTCATCCAATAGTAGCATTGAACATAAGACTTGAACTTTTTTGATTTTTTTATTCACATGCCTCTTTGGTTAAGGTTTAACACTCTTAAATTTATGATGCACACAATAAGATATCTAAGTGTGTGATTAGGAGCATGCTTCTTATACATGTATGCATGATTAGTTCATTTAGGCTTAGCCTTTGGAACATGTGGAGCTCTTTCCTTCCTTTTAGGAACTGGAGCTTTGGTGTATCCCTTGACCTTCTTTTCAACACCCTTAATTGAAGAGGTTTGTGGTGTTGAGGCCTTTACAAACTTGAATATAGAAGGAGATGATGTAGATAATGATGCACTAATGAAGCCTAACACATTTAATCAGAGGCCTTTGAGATACAATTAGTGTATCCACGACTTCCTTTTCTTTATGAAATGTTGAAATGGAGCTTCTCAACGCCTCAACTTCCAATTTTAAAGAATCATTTTCTTTTGAAAGAGATTTTAAAGAAATAATTTCTTCAAGTTATCATTTGATAAAGTTAATAAAGAAAAATGCTTTTGAAGCTCATTTAAATCTTGCTCAAACTTAGAGCATTTTTCTTTGTAAATCTTCATTTTTAAATGATATTTTTTATATTTTAAGTTCATGGCTTTAAGTAACTCATCATCATCCAGACAACGCATGTCATTTTCACAATCAATGTCATCACAAGAGTGGGATATAAAACATACCTCATTGGAGTCATCCTCTTGTGCAATGCAACATAGGTTGGCCACTTCTTCATCTTCATCTTCACTTGATGAAGAGTCATCCCATGTAGGTTTGAAGGCTTTCCTTTTCTCCTTCTCCTTTTCAAACTTTTTCTTATTTTTATTCTTGAAGCAATCGGCCTTGATATGCCCTTGCTTCCCACACCCATAACAAGTGAGAAAATATTTTCTTCTCCTTGCTTTCTTTGAAGCTTAAGTTGGAGTTGGAAGATGACTTCTTGAAGGACATCTTCTTAGTCTTTCTATTCTTCATTATCTCTTTGACTCTCCTTAAGATCATAGCTAATTCTTCATCCTCATCTTTACTAGACTCGGATGCACTAGAGCTTTCACTCTTTTATTGCATTGTGGAGCTCTTGAGAGTGTTTGGCATACACAACACAAAATTGAAAAGAAAGAAGGGAACTGCCCTAGGTAGATTGATTTCCATATCAAAGTCATGTCCAATTTGTTTACAGACCAAAAAGCTAAGAAAGAAAAATAAAGGTTATAGTGACATATAGTCATCCAAAATAAAAGAAAAACAAAAAAATAAAAATATCCTAATTAAGTACAATCATCCAAAAATAATAGAAATAAATAAATAAAAATTAAAAGCTTAGTCCAATTTGTAAAATGAATTAAAGGCTCAGTCCTCCATATCATCATCTCCATCAACTCGCATTAAGGAGCTTAATCACTTCCTTCTTCACCATTTCCTTCATGTTGGGATTGAGACGCTTTTAAGATTGCACCACAATTTGGACCCCTCTTTCTTGGGTATCTCAATGGATTCAAATGCCCATTTCTTTATCAGTCTCCCAGCCTCTAAATAGGCTGACTGCTTAACTACTTATGATGTTCCCAATTTTTCCTGTTCCTGCACAAGACATAACTCAAGAGGATCTTTAGCAACAATAGATAATTTAGTCTAAGTCCTTTCATGACTTTGGAGATCCTTAATTTTGATATTGACAATGAAATTAAGGTGTACTAACTTCATATTTTGAGTGTCTATTATATAGTGTTAAAGTACTTTAGCATTGGACAAAAGGTCTTTAAGAAAATCAAATAGCATTGCTGAAGCTACAAAAGCACCCAAGCACTTTCATAGCGTGGGGGTGCTTTTCTCAAAGTCACCTAGAAGCCTCCCGATTAGACATTGACACCTGGTAGTCAAAGAGTCTTTTTTAAATGAAATGTAAGGGCTCTTCTAGAATGCGAGGGCACCTCCTATTGAAGAGAAAGACATAATATGGCAAAGAGTAGCGTGA
This sequence comes from Ricinus communis, assembly GCF_019578655.1. Taxonomy (NCBI): domain Eukaryota; kingdom Viridiplantae; phylum Streptophyta; class Magnoliopsida; order Malpighiales; family Euphorbiaceae; genus Ricinus; species Ricinus communis. The sequence goes on from NC_063259.1 coordinate 7,003,805, forward strand.
GTTCAAGCCAGTTCGTGCTTTTAGGCGCACTTCAAGGAACTACGAGGGTACTTCTCTAGCATGGGGGCGACATTCGTATTAAATGCTAAGTTAGCGACTGTTGTGCTATTAATTGATAAAGCTACGCCACATGTCAAGAGCCGTTGGAGTTCCAATGACTATATTCAGAAAGTGCGGGGGCGCTTTCAAAGCACAAGGGTGCTTCTCTAGTAGAAAGTTACTTTTATCAAATCATTTTTACTTTATATTTAATGAATAATGGGCTATTTTTAATATCTCTAAGAGGTTGGTATGTGTATAAATACCCCTCTTAAGGACTTAAACAATGGTTATTCAAATTTCGAAGTGCTTAAACTCTTGTAAAGTGATTTCTCATCTTTTTACATTTTAATTCTCTTTATAAAGGTTGAGTGTTAGCATTAAACACTTGGGGAAAAGGTTTAAGAGTTAGACTAGGAAGAAAAACTCTTGTAAGGTTTGGTGTGAGCCTAAATACTAAGTTTAGGGGTGAGCTTGGGAAAACTCCTAAGGATAAGTTTAGGGGTGAGCTTGGAAAAACTCCTAGGAAAACATTTGAGTGTGAGCTTAGAAACACTTGGGTTTGATGATCTTTCACCCATAAAAGGATCATTGATAGTGAGATAATCAATTGTAGATTGGGAGGTGGATGTAGGGTTGGTTAGTATCCGAACCACTATAATATCTTTTTGTTGATTTTTCGTCTCTTCTATCTAGTCTTTTGATTAAATTTTTAATTTTTTCCATTAACCTTCCACACACCAATTCAACCTTCCTTCTTAGTGCATCAAGAGGCACCGAGTGGTACAAAGCTAAGTACTCTTCATCAAGCTTAAGTACAAGAGTTAAAGATCAAGATGGCCAATGAAGGAGTTCACCATCTTAGCTCGTTCTTCGATGGGTCCAATTATACCCATTGGAAATACAAAATGGAGATATATTTGGATAGTGATGTGGTGGATGTTTGGGGTTGTGTTAGAAAGGAGTGGAAGCTTCCAACCAAGCAAGAAGATGGTGTAGAGATTCTTCTTGATAGAGATGAATAGGTTGAGGCTCATAGAACAACCAATGAGAAAATAAAAGAGTAATTATTATTCTCTTAAGTTCTCTATCAAGAGAAGAATGTGAAATAGTTCAATATCATCCCACTGCCTTCAAAAATTGGAAGACCTTGGAGAAGTACCATGAAGGGACTAAGCTAGTAAGGTCCAAGGAAGTTCAGTTTCTCATAACCGAATATGAGCTTCTCAAAATGAAGTCTAATGAAAGTGTTTGATGGTTGCTATTTATGCAGCTACAATCTAAGGCAGTGTACGTATCGATGCAGTCTAGCACTAATGGCGAGTATCAAGGTCGTATTCCTCGGGAAAGTGAAAGCCCATAGTTACTCCTTTATTCTTTATTATATTAACCTAAAATGAATGATGAATAATTTCTAAACTAACTAATAACTACAAGCTAAGTTCTAAGGGAGATGTAGGAGTAAATGGATAAATGAAACAACTAAGACAAGAAAGCAAATCCAAAGGGAACCTAAACTAGTTGGTAATCAAACAAAAGATACAGGATTGATGACTCCAATTATGCTACCCATGGACGAACTCTTAACTGAATTTGGTTTCTCTCTCGAGATAACCGAATTCCTAAACCTAATAACCTAAAGTTCGAATCTCTTCCTAACGATTGATTCTTAAATTAGCATTAAGCTTTAATCCGCCTCTATTAAGCTTTGTTAATTCTTAATCCGGCTAGTTAATTATCCTTATCTCTAAGTGATTATTAACCAGTTCTTGCTATTCAAAATTCCAATTGCCAAATGGACTTCTCAATCACATAAAGCAATCTAAATACCACAATTCACAACGTCTCATGAATAATGCATTATCTTATTAATACTGAAAGCAAGAAGAATACAAAACTAACTCAAACAATCCAACAATATAACATTAAGCCAACATAGTAAAGAAATCCCAATGAATTTAATCAATCTAGCTAAACATGTTCATTATCAAAACCTACAAGAATTCAATTACAACAAAGAGTAAAGGTAGAGAAACCCGATTACACCCTTGGATGAGAGTAAACAGCCCCAATTCCTCTTGCTCGAATTGAATCGATTCTTGTTCTTCTTGCTCAAATTGAAATCAATCAACGAACCTTACCCAATCTTCAATATTTGAAGGGGATCCAATTGAAACCTTGATCCAAGTCTCCTTTTTCCTTGGTTTCAACTCAGAAAACCCTTAGGGAGAGAAAAATTAGGGTTTGGGACATTCTTCCCGCCATCTTTTTTTTCTTCTTTCCTCTTTTCTTTCTTTTAATTAATTCCTCCTGTCGCCAGCCAACACGGCCGTGTTGATTCCCGTGTTCCCAACACGGTATGGTGTTTATTCCCGTGTTACTCTCTGCGGCCGTGCTTCCTAAAAAATTCTTTTTCTTTGATGTTTGACGCACCCAACACGGCCCGTGTTGGGAACACGGCCAGTGTTGAAACCAACACGGCCATGTTTAGCTTCCTCATGCGCATACTTAGCTTGTTTCGGCAGCTTTGACGTCCAATTATGCTCCAATTCTTCCCTTTATCATTCTTTGACTTCTTTTGGACCTAATGCACACAAACAGACGCATAGGGTGAATGTTGGGACCAATTCACATCCAAATGTCCATAAAATCAATCTTAAAAACTCCATTTAGATGTGTGTATTTTACGCACATCAAATAACCCCACACTTAGCTCATTGCTTGTCCTCAAGCAATCAAAAGTAAAATAAGGAAAATAAACCACTAAGGAACAATACTTAAACTGACAGATAAGCTAGAGAGCTCCTGCACATATCCTTAACAAGTGTAAGTCAAACAAAAAGAAATGAAGCAATCAATTCAAGTATCACAACCAAGATGCCAATAATTCACAAAATACTGCCTCAACAAATTATTCAGAACCAACTCCTCACCAGATCTACTTTAAATCACTCAAAGTGTTTAAAGAGTAGTGTTTAATCGCTCAATGCATCAACTACTGCCTTACTTACTATATGCTTGCTCTTAAATCCTACTCCTACCACTTATGGAGAGTCAACAACCATGTCAAGAGGTCTTTATAAGGGTTGTAATGGGGATTAGGTAGGGGTAGGTAAATTTGGTAAGAGTTGAACCTATGGTGTTCTGCAATGAGATAAATGACATGCACACAAGCCACAATAATTATAAGGGATAAACAATGAACAGTAATCCAAGATGGGAAATAGGAATTAAGTCAAAATGTAAACTCCGAAAAGCAATTAAACAATTAGCTTACTTACTTCCTTTCTTTTCGTCACCCTTCCCTCTTATTCTTCTTATTATTCTTTTTCTTTTTTTTTTTCCTTTTTTTTTCATAAGGGAAGAACATTCACATAATAGAGTGAATTTCTGCTACAAGATTCCAACGCTATTCCCAAGACAAAAATTCCTAATAAAAACAACTCATGTGCAAAATCATAACCAAAGCAGAATAAAACTAAGTGGTAATGAAATATGATAAAAAATGGTGAAAGAAAGAGTTATCTACAGAATCAATAAACGAATGAAGGCTATTTGGCTAGAATGAAAAATCTAAGTGCCTCTATCATACAAAAGTGTTAAACTCTCCTTGTGGCCCTCACAAGCATTACCGAGCAAGTTCTAAAAGTAAGGATAGTAATTGGCACTCTAAAAAAGAAATAGATAAAAGCACATAAAGAGTATGCTTACAATCGAGGCCCAATTTCTCACAAGTGTGCTTTTTGAGTAGGTTCCAAACAAAAATCATCAAAACAGAATTAAATAAACCAAAGCAACTTATTGCAAAACTCAAACTAAATAACTTACATTCTTCCGCAAGACTGAACACTATCAGTTTTACCCGATCACATGGACATAAATAGGAATTCTAAATCAAGTCAACAGTAAAAGCATCGAAACAAACTGAAATTTTTTTAAAATTTTACAAAAACTTGCACAAAGAATAAACAAATAACTGAGATGGGATAAATATCACCCACCCCACACTTGAAGGACACACTATCCCCAGTGTACAAAATATAAGAAATGAAAACGGAAAAAGAGCTAATACTGCCCTGACTATTGCTCCGGATTGAAAAGAGGTGCATCGTCAGGGATATCAGGGCGTTGGCTAGTCTGTGGTAGAGGAGTGGCTGCAAATAATAAAAATGAAGAATTAAAATCGAAACTGAAACAACAATTAAATAAAATATGAAAACTAAAACTAATAAAATGTTTCAAAACAAAAGGTTAAAATGTTAGAGATTAAAGATAAAAATTGAGGTGCCTCCTGAAAGCGCTTCTTTTTGATGTGATGAGTCTTCTTAGTTGGACCCATGGTGAAAAACAAACGGGCGTGATCGACGACCATCCATCCTTCTTCCAAGGAAATGTCTTCAAGTATCCACTTAGAGGGATAATCGTCAATTTCCTCTTCCCGACTGTCAAGCAAGCTGCCAGTATGATGGGCAAAACTCGCTCCTCATTTAATTGCACGTAGTCATGATGCTTTAGGGGCTCCTCCAATTTGAAAGCTGAAGTTTCACCAATTGGAAGGATCGACGGTTGGGCAATTTCTTCAGGAACGTCAGTGGTTTTCTCCAGTCCTTGGCTTGGTTCACTTGCTAGAAGAAACTCGAGCTCCTTCAAGACTTCTTCATTGGATAACTCGTGCTCATCTTCCATCATCGAAGGGACTTGTGGAAAATCCACCAAAAATTCCTCTAACTGCAACTCAGCATCATCAACTGTACATTCCTGTTGATAGTCTTTTAAAAGAATCATGTTCGCCTCTTCCTTTTCTAGTTCCATCTCCATGTTCAAGAAATCATCTTACACAGAAGCATCATAGTTAAACATAGTAGATAAACCAGAAAAATTCTCACCTGAACGCAAAGTGATGGCGCTCAAATGTTCATCGGATTCAGTAGCGTTTGATAGAGTTTCCCATTGTTCTGCCGCTAGTAACTTGAAGATCAAACCTACTTGATGTTCTATCTTCTCAATTGAGGCTTGTTGACTTTCAAGTACCCTCTTTGTTTGTTGGAATCTATCATCAAGACTTGTAATGAACCTCATCATCAGCTCCTCTGACACTAACTCTTCATCTTGAGTTAAAGGTGCAAGATTAGGCTGCTGATGTAGTTGCTGAAATTTTGGTGGTTCTTGGCCATCTAAGCTCCATCCAAAGGGTGAATGAGTGCTCCATTCTTGATTGTAGGTGCTTCCATATGAGTCATTTGGCCAATTTCCCATATAATTCACCTGTTCACAGTTATAAGAACAAGGAGTGAAATCACTGCATAATGGACAATCATTACTCAAATGTAAACCACAACAAAATTCATAAAAAACTTGAGACGAAAGGATAGGAGTGGAGAGTTGATCGGTAGCCCTGCAAAACGATTCCACTCGAGCTTCTAAAGATGCATGGGTATCCCAATTTTTAGCACTCTCTTGGTTCCTGATCCCATTTTCCAATGTGTTATACAAAGAGTTTGAATTAAGCATTGAACCTCCTAATCATTCACTACCTGAATCATAAACTTATACTAAATAGATATGTACAAAAATAAATAAATAAATAAATAAAAACCATAAAATAGTTTTAAAATAATGGCTAAATTAACAAACTGCAAATTTCACTCTAGTTTTCAAACAGTTCCCCGGCAACAGCGCCAAAAACTTGATGGTTACTACTTGTGTTAGCTGCAATCTAAGGCAGTGTACCTATCGATGCAGTCTAGCACTAATGGCGAGTATCAAGGTCGTATTCCTCAGGAAAGTGAAAGCTCAGAGTTACTCCTTTATTCTTTGTTATATTAACCTAAAATAAATGATGAATAATTTCTAAACTAACTAATAACTACAAGCTAAGTTCTAAGGGAGATGCAGGAGTAAATGGATAAATGAAACAACCAAGACAAGAAAGCAAACCCAAAGGGAACCTAAACTAGTTGGCAATCAAACAAAAGATACAGGATTGATGACTCCAATTATGCTACCCGTGGACGAATTCTTAACTGAATTTGGTTTCTCTCTCGAGATAACCGAATTCCTAAACCTAATAATCTAAAGTTGGAATCTCTTCCTAACGACTGATTCTTAAATTAGCATTAAGCTTTAATCCGCCTCTATTAAGCTTTGTTAATTCTTAATCTGGCTAGTTAATTATCCTTATCTCTAAGTGATTATTAACCAGTTCTTGCTATTCAAAATTCCAATTGCCAAATGGACTTCTCAATCATATAAAGCAATCTAAACACCACAATTCACAACGTCTCATGAATAATGCATTATCTTATTAATACTAAAAGCAAGAAGAATACAAAACTAACTCAAACAATCCAACAATATAACATTAAGCCAACATAGTAAAGAAATCCCAATGGATTTAATCAATCTAGCTAAACGTGTTCATTATCAAAACCTACAAGAATTCAACTACAACAAAGAGTAAAGGTAGAGAAACCTGATTACACCCTTGGATGAGAGTAAACAGCCCCAATTCCTCTTGCTCAATCTTGAATTGATCCTTGTTCCTCTTGCTCAAATTGAAATCAATCAACGAACCTCACACAATCTTTAATCTTTGAAGGGAATTCAATTGAACCCTTGGTCCAAGTCTCCTCTTTCCTTGGTTTCAGCTTAGAAAACCCTTAGAGAGAGAAAAATTAGGGTTTGGGATGTTCTCCCCCGCTTTTTTTTCCTCTTGCTCTTTCTTTTAATTAATTCGTCCTGCCGCCGCAAACATGGCCGTGTTTCTGGCCATGTTGGGAACACGGTTTGGTGTCCCTGGCCGTGTTAGGAACACGGTTTGGTGTCCCTAGCCGTGTTGGGAACACGGTCTGGTGTTCCTGGCCGTGTTAGGAACACGGTTTGGTGTCCCTAGCCGTGTTGGGAACACGGTCTGGTGTTCCTGGCCGTGTTACTCTTTGTGGTCGTGCTCCCTAACGCCTCTTCTTCTTTGATGTCTAATGCACCCAAAACGGCCGTTTTAGTGCCCGTGTTGGGAACACGGCCAGTGTTTAAACCAACACGGCCATGTTCAGAATAGGATGTGCAAACTCGACTTGTTTTGGCAACTTTGACGTCCAATTCTTCCCTTTATCACTCTTTGACTTCTTTTGGACCTAAAGCACACAAACAAACACATAGGGTGAGTGTTGGGACCAATTTACATCCAAATGTACATAAATTCTGCCTTAAAATCCCCATTTAGATGTGTGTATTCTATGCACATTAGTGTCATTGAATGGCAAACCAACTTCTAACCATCATCAATAACTTAAGGAAATTGGGAAAGCACTATGCACGAATTGACATCAATAATAAAATTCTTAAGGCATTCCCTCTTAAGGACTATCGCTTAAGGGTTGCAAGTATTAAAGAGGCTAATAAGGACTTGGGTAAAATCTTAACGGATGAACTTATTGGCAAGCTTCTCATCCATGAGATGGCTCTCAAGAAGGAGAAAGAGCAAGAAAAGGAAAGAGAAGGCAAAAAGAAGTCCTTTGCCCTCAAGTGCTCAACTAAGCATTATCAAGAAAGTGAGAGATCAAGTGGATTTGAGTCAAGTGATGATGTTAGTGAGAAACTTGTCATGATTTCTAGAAGGGTCAAGGAAATCATCAAGAATAAAAAAAAGACAAGAGAGCTTTTAAGAAACCTCCTTCAAGCTCGAGTGGAGATATAATTTGCTATGAGTGTGGCAAGCAAGGCCATATTAAGACCGATTGCTACAAAAGAAAGAACAAGAAGAATAAGAAAAGAAAGCATGCAAGGCAACTTAGGATGATAGTTCTTAAAGTGAAGAAGACAAAAAAGAAGTTGGCAATCTTTGCTTTATGGCCATAGAGGATGACTCCAATGAGGTATGTTCTTTATCTCATACTTGTGATAGTGATTATGGTCATGATATGCATGAGATGATTGATTTTAATCTCTTAGAAGCCATAATTTCAAAATGTGAAAAGTATCATTCTAAAGTGAAATTTTATAAAGAAAAGAGTTTGAAACTAGAACATGATTTTAAAGAATTAGAAAAAAAAGTCTTAAATCTTACTTCTTCAAATTTGGAGCTAAAAAATTCTCTAAATGAAGTCTCTTAAAAAACCTCCTCACTTAATGAGTTGCATAAAGAAAATAATTATTTGAGAAATGAAGTAGAAGAGTAATAAGTTTTATTTCAAAGTTTCACAAGAGAAAGGAAGCTTTGGATACAATTATTGTATTCCAAAGACCTCCTCTTGTTAAATATGGTTTAGGCTTCAATGGAGATTCATCATCATTATCTCTATCTAGTTCCTTTTTTGTTAAAGCCTCTACACCTCAAACATCAATTATGGAGGTTGTATCAAAAGAGGTTAAAGCACACACTATGGCTCCTCTTCCTACGAGAAAAGGGAAGGGACCACAAAGTTCAAGAGCTAAGTCTCAATGGACTAATCATGCTTCCATGTATAATAAAGAGTGCCAACAAGCACACACAATCACATAAAACGTGTTATTGTATACATGATAGAGATAAGAATGTAGTGTGACCCAAATTCTAAGCAAGAAGAGAATTGAACAAAAGGAACCTCAAAGCCAATGTTCAATGTCATTATTGCATGAAATTTGGGCATATAAATATATTATGTTATATTAGGAAGGTTCACCTCAAATTAAAGGACCCTTCCAAGACTAATCACTATGGACCCAAGTTTGTATGGCTACCAAAGCAGAACATCTTTTGATCTTCTTGTAGGGCAACTTAAAATCCACTTCAAAGGAAGAAAGCTGGCATTTGGATGGTGAGTGCTAAAGACAAGCAATTATCAACTCTACTTCTCTCACAAACTCAATGGAAGTGAATAAAAGGATAGAAAATGGATGTAAGCACAATTGGTATATTTTTTAATTCTTTATTGTTATTGCTAGTATTCAATAAGTGGTATAAATGAAATTTCTTTTATTAGTTTGCTCCTTTAATCCATTCTCTCCAACAAGTGGTATATTCCTTTTTGATCTTAATAAAGGGGGAGAGAATATGAACTTGTGCAAAAATTAATCAATTCTAACATTAAGAGGGAGAGATGAACTTAAGAATAATTTAGAACCTAAGAATAATTTTTTAATTTTACTTATTCATGAGTTAAGGGGGAAGGGAGCATATGCATTTTGTGTATTCTATGTACACTTTGTTTATTTTTGCTCAATTTAATTATCAAGATCAAAAAGGAAGAAATTGTTATCCTAAGTCCTTTCATAAATTTAGGAATCTTTAATTTTGATCTTGACAATGAAATTGAGGTGTACTAACTTCATATTTTGAGTGCCTATTATATAGTGTTAAAGTGACTTAAGCATTGGGCAAAAAAGGTCTTAGTAAAAATCAAATAGCATTGCTGAAGCTGCAAAAGCACCTAGGTGGTTTCAAAGCGGGGCCGCCTTTCGTAAAGTCACCTAGAAGCCTCTCAGTTAGACATTGACACCTAGTAGTCAAAGAATCTTCTCCTTATGAAGCGTTAGGGTGCTTCTACAGCACAGAGGCACCTTCTATTGAAGAGAAAGATAGAATATGGCAGAGAGTAGTGCAAGCTCAAGCATGATCGTGCTTCTGGACGCACTTTAAGGAACCGCAAGGGCGCTCCTCTAGCGCGGGGCAACATTTGCATTAAATGCTAAGTTAATGACCGTTGTGCCGTTAGTCGATAAAGCTGCTCCATATGTCAAGAGCTGTTGGAGTTCCAATGACTATATTCAGAAAGCGTGAGGGCACTTCTCTAGCAGAAAGTTACTTTTGCCAAATCATCTTTACTTTGCATTTAATGAAGTATGGGCTATTAAAAAATCCATAGAAAAGATAAATTCTTGAAACTTAACCAACATATCTTTAATGATACCTCTAGGGTATACAACAGATTTTTTAGCTAACTGAACACTCATGAATGTTGCTTTAGGTCTTCCAAGTCCTAATTTCTTGAACAGTTTATAGGACATAACACTAATGCTAGCCCTTAATCAACTAATGTACTATTAACATTTAAATTACCAATAAAGCAAGGAATAGTAAAATTCTTTAGATCTTTCAGTTTCTTTAGTAATCTTCTTTGAATAATCGTTGAGCTCTTCTTTGACAGTTGCACCATTTTTCTTCCTCTAGCTTCCTCTTATTAGAGAGGAGCTCTTTCAAGAATTTGGTGTATTTAGGCATCTGCAATAAAGCCTCGACAAATGGTTGTGTAATTGCTTAAAAAGTTTAAGAAATTTACCCAATTGTCTATCGCATTTTTCTTTCTGAAGATGATTTAGATATGGAACTCTTAGTTAGTACTCCTTCATAATAAGGGTAGTCTTTGGTGATGCTTCTTCTTTTTCTTCCATTCTAGCCTCTTCACCCTTCTTTTATTTAACCACTTCAGGTTTTTCCTTTGCCTCTTTCACTTTGGTTCCCAATTGTTTTTCACTTCCCAAGGTAATGACCTTGAGTTGCTCTCTAGGATTTTCCTCTGTGTTGTTAGGCAAGCTTCCTTGGGGTCTTTCACTTAAAAGATTTGTAATATGCCCCACTTGATTCTACAAATTGTGAACCGAAGCTTGTTAATTCCTAAGAGCGACCTTTGTAGATTGAAACCATATTTCAAAAGTTGAGATGAACTTCTATATAACCTCCTCTAGATTACTCCTTCTAGGAGGAGCCTGCTGCTGATGATATTGTGGTTGATTCTGTTGTTGGAATCTTAATAGTGGAGGTCTCTGTTGATTTTGATTCCCCCAAGAGAAATTCGAATAATTTCTCCATTTCGGATTATAGGTATTGTTGTAGGGGTTGTTATGTTGCCTTGGAGCATTACCCATATAATCAAATTGCTTTAATTTTGCAAATGTATTGTTATTCTGGCAATCTTGACTTTGGTGTCCACCCTCGTACCAATCACAGCTCATAACCTTTGCTTGTCTTCTAGATGAAAACATGGTCAAAGCATCCATCAATATGCTCACAGCCTCAAGCTGTGCAGTCACAACTACCATAGGGTCTACTGTATGAATTCCACTGCTTTTGACTCATCCCTACTCTCTAGGATTCTTCCATTAATAGTTTGTAACTATCCTGTCTTTAATAAAATCCATAGCTTGCTCTGAGGTCTTATTGTTAAGTGATCCACCTACTGCTGCATTGGTAGATTCTTTACTTGCATAGTTTAGCCCATAAAAGAATGTTTGAATCTGCAGCCATAGAGGTAGGCCATGATGTGGACAACTTCTCAATTGATGCTCATAGTTTCTCCTCTTTGGGTGTGTTTTTAGTCAGTATGATGTTTGTTAGGAGACATTGCTGATTATATGTGGGATTAGTATAACAATGGCTGAGAAACATAGTTCATCACTTGTGGTTATTTCTAGGAAATCTTTGTTTGGTTTGTTCGCATTTGTATTAGTCTTATTCATATTATCTTGGTTCTTTGTGTTACGCTCCATTGGCCGCCCTAACTTCATTGATGGTAGTTTGATAAATGATCCACTTTATTCTATAATTGACAATGGTAAAAGATCCTTGAACAGCTCCTAACAGTCATACAAGGTTTTATTCTCTTGTTGAAAAAAACCTGCTATATCATTCCTTAGCTTGGCGGTCTTGGAAGGTGAGAAATACCTCTCCAAAAATTTCTCAACAAGTTAATTCCATCTTGTGAATATAGGAGTTGGAAATGACTTCAACCACTTCTTTGGTTTGTCCCTCAATAAGAATGGGAATAACCATAATTTGATGGTATCATCTGATACCCCATTGATATTGAAGGTATTATAAATCTCCAGAAAAAATCATCCAAATTAGTATTTGAATCCTCATTTGGTAACCTATCAAACATACAAGTATTTTGCACCATCTGAATTATGTTGGGCTTGATCTCAAAGTTATTTGTTGCCACATTCGGTCTAGAAATACTTGAAGTAGCCCCATCTGAAGTTGGTTGTGCATACTCTTGCATAGTTCTTTCCCTTGATGAATCTGCCATTCTATCCTGGTTCCTTTTATCATCGGATTTGGGTCTTCAAGAATCCTTCGATCATTAATTTGTTGATCCTGTAAGCCTACCACCATTTCAGCCAAAGCTCATTTTCTCTCTTCCTTTCTCTTCTTCCTCAAAGTTCTTTCCAACTCAGGGTCATACGTGAGTAGATTTGAAGAACTAGCTCTAATCATGCACAAAGGAAAAGTACCTATAAGAAATAAAACCACAAGTGAAAACCAAGAACAATCAAACATAAAATAAATAAAAATACTAAACCACTGGCTTCCTAATTACTAATAATATCACAATACAGTCCCCGACAACAACACTAAAAACTTGATGCGTTTTACACACAAGGCGAAGTGCATCGGTTAATATCAAGTAATATAGTAAACAAGTATGAGTTATCATTCCACTAGAGACCAATGCTGAATACTATTTTTAGACCTTGACTATTGTTTAGCGATTAAATTGTTGTTTGAAATGTTAAAAGTAAAAATTAACTAAATTAAAACAAGAATTAAAATGAGAGGATGGAATGAGGAAAGAGTCTATTCAAGTGTTGAATCCCCCTAAACAATTTATGTATTACATGAATCAATTAACAAATAAATCAAACTAAAGAGTTGAATCGACACTCCTCTAATCTAGATTAAAGCCTTTCTCAATTACTTAAACCCTTAATTCCTAAAAGAAGAGAAAGAATCTCTTCTCTAGCCAACTCACTTAGGTCATGCATTAATTCTAGGAAATTATCATGTCAAAGAATCTTGTAGATCTTTCTCTAGAATCCCAATCAATCTTCTATTTCTAAGAATGAATAATTTATAAAATGCCATCTCTAGTCAATTTTATGAAAATAATATCCAATTAGTACATCGACTTATCAATTGAATTGAACAATAAAAAATCATAGAAATAAGACAATGCAATAGTAATGATTCAATCCATACAGAACAAGTTAGGGTTCATTAATACCCAAATATTAAAAAGATTAGTTTTTAAAGATAGAAGAAAAAGGAAAAGAAATTCTCAAACTATTAATGGTTGAAAAGATAGGAAATCCTCCCCTTTAATTATCAAACCTTGAAGACAATCTATAGGGTTGATGTTTCTTCCTTCAAAGTCTTGTTCGAAAACCTTAATCTCTCTCAAAATAATATTCTAAAGCTATTCTATCTCTAAAAATATGTAAAAATTTGAATCCCTCGAAATAAAACATAAAAATCCTTAAATAGTAAACACAGGGTGATATAACGGCCACACGAAAAGGTACACAGTCATGTCAAGTGAACTAATTTGAAATATATATTCTTGTTTAGGGTCACATAGGCAGCACACAAAGACCACATGGAAAGAGCCATCTCCCTATGTAAAGTAGCACAGGAATAGGTAGAATGTGAATATGATTCACACAGGAAGAGTATATGGAGGTGTAGGCTTCTTGTGTTCATGTGCTGTTGATTCTGCATTTTTTAGCTTGAGATCCTCAATTTGGCCTGGTGAGGTTGGCTTCTCGTGTTCCTCCCATGAAATCATTATGACTTGTCCTTTTTCACTCAACTTTTTAGGCTTTTTGAGTCCTTTTTGCTTATTAACATGAATTATCTTTAAATTGCCTAAAAAAATTGAAAATGTTAGCTTAGATAATTTATCATAAGGCTAAAGTCTCTAATTTTAATCTTGACACTCAGATTGGGTCTTAGTCTAATAAACTTTTAGGTGTTAGTTGTGTAGCATAGATCATGTTTAAAACCCAAGTCTATCTGAAAATCGCGACTGCAACTCTCAAAGTGCAACCACAAAAAGCTCAAGTTTAAGGACAAAAGCTATTAAGATTTCAGGATGAAAATCTCGATTGCACCCATGGAAGTGCAACTATGAAATTTAAGACTTTTGAGGCAAAGGCTATTGGCTTTCTAAAGTTGAAGACCACGATCACCAAACTCATGAAGGTTGTGACTTTTGCAAACTACTAACAGTTATATTTGAAGCAACCAATATCTCTATGCCATGTCAAACAACCGTCGGAGACTTCTTAAGATTCACAATTATGATGCAAGAAGCACGACCACAATTTGCCTACTGTCTTAAAGGAAAAGATTGTGTGTATTTTAGGGATTCATGTGTAACAGCTCTTTGAGATTGGTATGCTATAAAAATGACCTCTAAAGGCTTTAAATGGTTTATCAAAAACTACCCAAAGCCTACATTTATTATGCATTAATTTTCTTTCTTTTTATAATCAATTTTACAATCTTTGGTTGTTGTAAGGGCTGGAATGCTCTTATGAGGTTTGAGTGTTAGCATAAATACTTGGGATTGAGTCAGTGAGTTAGCCTAGGTAAAACTCCTATAAGGATTATGTGTGAGCCATAAAACACAAGTGTACTAGGTTTGCTGTGAGTCCGAAACACTAAGTTTGGGGTGAGCTTGTGAAAACTCTTTTGTAATTGTTTGAGTGTATAGTGAATACCAAATTGGAGATCGAGGGAGAGGATGTAGGGTTGGTTAATACCTGAATCACTATAAATATTTGTTATTCTTTCTTTTCTACTTCTTTCCTTTTTATCTTCAATTTTTTTAATTTCCAACCATTCTACAATTCACCAATTTAACCCCCTTTTTAGTTTATAAAGGCAAACAAGTGGTATGATATCCTTGATATTACACATCTTACATGTTTGATTTTGAGTTATTTTCAGAGCAATTTATGTGTTTTTGTATTAGAATCACCCTATTTTAGTTTCCTTTGTTTCTTAGGTGTTTTTCTAGGTACATCATCAAAGTAAGAGAGAAAGTGGACCAGCATCAGGAAGAAACAGACGAATCGGGCGCGTTAGATTGTTCAACACACCCATGCTGTAAAGCATGGTCAGAGTTAGAGGGCGTGCTGAAATACCTTACCTATGGTGAAAAGAATCGATTTGCAACACAGTTTTCGAGAGTGACACAACCTAGGAGCATGTCTGTGTTGAGGAGCATGACCCAAATCCAAGTTGTGCTGAAGAAGGCCAAATGTACACTTTTGAATCAACACGACATGGATCCAGGCCTTGCTGACCAGCACGGCCTAAATCCAGGCCACGTTGGATTCTAAAACCTAAGTTAAAAGAAGAAAGAAAAAGAAAGAGAACGAAGAGATTTAGGTTTGGAAAGCCTTACATGAGAATGAGTCAGGAAACATTACAGTAGAGATGGCAGACGCCAACGACAACAATGACAATAATCGGACGATGTATGATTTTGCTAAACCATCACTAGAGGGAACACAAACATGCATTAAGAGACCGGCTATTGCTGCCAATAATTTTAAAATGAAGCCTAATGAGATTCAGATGGTGCAGCAAATAGTTCAGTTCGGAGGGTTGCCAGATGAGGATCCTAACACGCATATAGCGAGTTTCTTAGAGATTTGCGGTACCTTCAAGATTAATGGGAGAACAGACGATGCAATTCATCTCCGCTTGTTCCCATTCTCTTTGAGGGATAGAGTAAAGCAGCGGCTACAGTCACTACCTCTAAACACTATCATTACTTGGGATTCTTTAGCAGAGAAATTTTTGTTTAAGTACTTTCCTTCCTCTAAAATTGCAAAACTTAGAAATGACATATCTTCTTTTGTGCAGTTTGACGATGAGTCGATGTACGAAACCTTGGAGAGGTACAAGGACCTACTGTGATGTTGCCCACACCATGGACTACCAATTTAGTTATAGGTACAAACTCTTTATAATGGTTTGAATTTGGCTACTAAGTAGATGGTAGATGCATCTGCAGGTAGTTCTTTGAGTAGTAAGACGCCAAAGCAAGCCCAAAGCTTGATTAAGGAGATGGCCACAAATAATTACCAGTGGCACACTACTAGGAGCAGGACAGGACGTCAAGAGAGTGTAGAGTAACGTATCTTTAATTTTAGGTCAACCTTTCCTTGCAACTTCTAGGGCTATTATAGATGTTTGTGATGGGAAGCTTGAACTTAGGGTAGGGGATGAAACTGTCACTTGTGATTTGAATAATTCTATAAGACAGTCCTTAGATCATGATGATACTATGTTTTTTGTTGATTTACTTGATGATGTTATTGATACACAGTTGCTGGAAATATTGCTTGATGATCCCTTACAAGTTGCCTTGCAGGCAGAGGATGAGCATGAGCTATCCAATGAGAGTGTGTTGGAGCAGCTTGCATTTTTTGTTAGCTAATGAACCAAGCAAGAATACTGATAAGTTGTTGAGATTGATAGGGTAGATCCTGTAGAAATTGAGGTCGTCACTTGACGAACGACCAGTCTTTGAGTTGAAAGAGCTCCCAAAGCACCTTAAGTATGCATATCTGGATGAGGACAACAAGTTGTCTATTACCCTAGCAGTAGACTTGACACCCAAAGAGAGGGAGTTGACTTTGGCCTCTCTTAGGAAGTACCAAAAGGCGATTGCTTGGAAAATTGCTGACATTCCTAGGATTAGTCCTAGCTACTGCTCGCACAAGATCCTTATGGAGGATAGCTACATGCTAGTGGTGCAACCACAATATAGACTAAACCCGAACATGAAGGAAGTGGTTAAAAATGAGGTAATTAAACTTCAAGATGCAGGTTTGACTTATCCTATATCTAATAGTTCCTGGATTAGTCTTGTGTAGGTAGTTCCTAAGAAGGGAGGTATGACTATGGTTAAAAATGAGAAGGACGAGCTTATACCGTCTAGAACAATAATGGGCTTTCGAGTGTGTATAGATTACAAGAGGCTAAATAATGCCACTCGAAAGAACCATTTTTCCCTTTCTTTTATTGACCAAATGTTGGAAAGGTTGTCTTGCCATATGTTTTATTATTTTCTAGATGGTTTTTCAGGTTACCTTTAGATTCCCATTTCACTTGAAGACTAAGAGAAGACAACCTTTACGTGCCCGTTTGGTACGTTTGCTTATAAGAGGATGCCATTTGGATTGTGCAATGCACGTACAACTTTTGAAAGGTGTATGATGGCGATCTTCCATGATATGATTGAGGAGTCCATGAAGGTCTTTATGGATGATTTTTCTATATTTGGTAACTCATTTACTCACTTTTTACATTATCTAGAACACATGCTTGAGCATTGTGTGGATGCTAACCTAGTCCTTAATTGGGAAAAGTGTCATTTTATGGTTAAGGAAGGTATAATGCCGGGACATATAAAATTTCACATGAGAGGATGGAGGTCGATAGGGCCAAGGTGGATATTATTACTAAATTACCCCCACCTAGTTTAGTTAAGGATGTTAGGAGCTTCTTAGGTTGTGTAGGTTTCTATAGGAGGTTTATTAAGGACTTCTCTAAGATTGGTAGACCTTTAACTCAATTGCTTGTAGAGGATGTACCTTTTATATTTTTAGATAATTGTTTGTAGGCTTTTGAGCTGTTGAAGGAGAAATTAACCACAACCCCGATTATGGTCTCACCTAATTGGGAGCTGCCATTTGAGCTTATGTGCGATGCTAGTGATTTTGTAGTTGGAGTTGTTTTAGGACAGAGGAGAAATAAGAAGTTCCAACCAATTTACTATGCTAGCAAGACATTGACTAATGCCCAGGAGCACTATACCACTACTGAAAAGGAGCTTCTAGCTGTTGTTTTTGCATTTGACAAGTTCAGATCTTATTTGGTGCTATCAAAGACTGTGGTCTATACGAACCATTTTGCACTCAGGTACTTGTTTAGCAAGAATGATGCAAAGCCTAGACTTATTCGTTGGATTCTATTGTTGTAGGAGTTCAATATTGAGATCAAGGATAAAAAAGATGTTGAGAACTTAGCGACAGACCACCTTTCTAGGCTAGAAAACCTGACTTTGGAAGCGCTTGATGAGAGTGTGATTGATGACAATTTTTCGAATGAGTTCCTATGCTAAGTTCAGGTTAATCATGATATCCCTTGGTTTTATGATTTTGCAAACTATCTAGTTGCTAAAGTCCTTCCGAAGGGTATGACATTTCAGCAAAAGAAGAAATTCTTTTCTGAATCGAAATACTACATTTTGGAGGACCCTTTCTTGTTTAGAGTTTATGCAGATCAGGTTATTCACCGACGTGTACATGGGGAGGAGATCCTCCAGATTTTGAGGCATTGCCATGAAGGACCAATGAGAGGTCATCAAGCTGCAAATCACACAGCTAGGAAGGTGCTAGACTCTAGATTCTACTGGTCGACGATCTTTAGGGATGCTAAAGCATTTGTTCAGGTTTGTGATGCATGCCAAAGATCAGGTAACATCTCTGCTCGTGATGAGATGCCCCAAATAAGCATTTAAGCTGTTGAGATTTTTGATGTTTAGGGCATCGACTTATAGGACCTTTCCCTTCTTCCTGTGGCAATAAATACATCTTGGTTTCCGTTGAGTACTTTTCTAGGTGGGCCGAAGCATAAGCTTTTCCTACTGATGATGCTAGGGTAGTTACAAGATTTCTCAAAAGACTATTTTCTAGGTTCAGGACACCTAAAGTTAGTGACAGGGGGACTCATTTCCGTAATGCCCAGTTAGAAAAGGTGCTTAAACGCTATAGTGTATCACACAGGTTTTCTACACCCTATCACCTATAAACTAGTGGGCAAGTGGAGGTTACTAATAGGGGTTTGAAACAGATTTTAGAGAAAACTGTAGGAGTGAGTAGGAAGGACTAGGCAGAGAAGCTAGATGATGCCTTGTAGGCATTTAGGACGGCCTATCGTACTTCAACTGGTTTTACACCATATAAGCTAGTTTACGGGAAAGCATGCTATTTGCTTGTTGAACTTGAGCATAAAACATTGTGGGCTTTGAAAACTTGCAATTTTGATGTTGTTAAAGAAGGTAAACATAGACAATGGCAGCTTAACGAGTTGGAAGAGTGGCGTAACCAAGCATATGGCAACTCCTTAATCTATAAGGAGGGTACCAAGAAGTGGCATGACAAGAGGCTAAGGAGCACCAAGGAGTTCCAAGTTGGGGATAGTGTGTTATTGTATAACTCACGACTCCGGCTCTTTCTTGGGAAGCTAAAGAGCCGTAGGTTAGGACCGTTCACCGTTAAGCAAGTTCTCCTATATAGCACAATGGAATTGCACCATCCAAAGAAGGGGAACTTCAAGGTGAATGGGCAAAGGTTGAAGCATTACTATGTTGACTCATTGGAGCTCGAGGAGTGAGTCAACCTTGTTTTGCATCAACAAGAGTAGCTCAAGCATTATGAGTCCAACTAAATGACTTAGGGAAAAAGAAGCTTTTTTAGGAGGCACCTCAACTTTTATTTTATGTTTTTAAATATTTTAATCATTGGTTTTGAAACATTGTTTTTCTTATTTTAGTCTTCATTTTCATTTAATTTTTTTAAGTTTTACATGCCATTTGAGTGTTTAGAGATATGTGGAAGGTAACTTGAATGTTTGACTACTGAAAATTGTAGGAAACTGACCTTGAAAAAATGCCTGAAATGAATTCTGAGTTTCAGCACGGTCTTAGCGGCTCAACACGTCCCGTGAGCACACTCATGCTAGTCAACACGGACGTGTTGTGGGCAACCAAACCGTGTTGAGAGAAACATGTAATTTCAGCACGTCTTCTGAGAGTAACATGGTTTGTGGACATGACCGTGTTAGACAACACGCCCGTGTTGAGGACACACAAACCGTGTTGCGCTAAAATAGGAATTTAACACGTCTTCCAAGAGTAACATGTGCTATGGACACAAACGTGTCAGCCAATACGCCCGTGTTGAAGACACACAACCATGTTGGCATAAAAATGGGTTTCAGCACATTTTCCACGGCTAACACGTACTGTCAGACTGGTTATGCTGACTAGCACGGCCTGGAACATGGGCGTGCTAGCCTCAACATTTATGTAAGATGCGCCATATCGCAGGTTGCAAAATTTTCACTCTCCTCTCTCTTTGCATGTATAGGCTGATATCCTTTCCCTCTTTTCCTTTAATTTTCAAGTGTTTTTCCGATGAATCAAGTAAGCTTCTTCCTTAACTTTGTTCAATACTCCATTTTGGTATGTTATTTTACTCTTTTCTCTAATTTAGTTAATTATTTCTGAATTTTTTTTGATATTGTTTCTTATTGTCATTAATGTCTTTGTTAATTTTGTTATTTCCTTAAATTCGTCACTTTTGTTGCCTTTTATTTGTTGTTTCATTCAATTTCTTGCTTTTCTTTTAATGTTGATTTGCTTTTATTGTTTATTTTGCTTTATTAATTACTATTGTTTATATTTTTTATTTCTTTTATTCTGCATTTGAATTGCCTGATTACCGCTGTTTAGTATATTTGAACTTGCTGAATTGTGAGCTGATATTGCTAAATTGGAAATTAACTAATGCAAGTGTGCTAAGAATATGTTAAATTACTATTGTATTGCTATTAAACTATTGTTGCTATTGTAATAATTGTCTCTTTAGTGCAAGAATTACTGTTTTGGTAAGAGTTTTGATTAATTTCCATGGAGGAACTATGGCTGAGCGATGTTAGAGACCCTGGAAGGTGGGTGTCTCCAAAAGAAGGCGTTCAGACCCGGTTGACCCACCTACACCTACACCTGCACCACCTACACCTGCACCTCGAGCACCGGGCCCTAGAGTTCCAACTCCACCTCCAACTCTCGCACGACATAGACTTTTACAGTTTCAGAGCCCTACTCACGAGGCTCGTTACCAACAGTTGTGGTACAGGCAGTTAGGCTGTGGGAGATGCACCGATTGGCAAGCATTGGAGACAGTTGGCCTAGCTACTGAGGTTCGAGAGTTACTTTAGCCTCCACCTTTTGAGGCCTTATTTGGCATTATGGAGCCCACTTATAGAGAGCTCACAATTGAGTTCGCCTCTACTTTCTTTCTTCAGACACAAATCAGGGACTGGCCGCAGCTAGAAGCCATTTTGTTTCAGTTAGGGGGGCAGACTTGCATGATGAGTATTCCCTAGTTTGGTGTTGCACTTGGCCTCTATGACCAGGCAACTATAGAGTCAAATGATTTCAGAGGTTCCTTATACAATCCGAGAGTTTCTTTTGACAAGGCCTGTGAGACCATCTCAAACGGGGATGAGCCTTACTACCCAAGCAAGTCCAAGGCGTCCAGCCTCTAATACTCTATGCTATCTTCACTGCTTGCTTGCATATACATAGACAGGGTGAGGGGACAGTTTTGGAGTGGTCACCCAGCCTGACGTATTCTGTTTATGGGCCCTGCATTAGAGGAGGAGGGTGGATATGGAGTATGTGTTAGCCAAGTAGTGCAAGATTGTTACTGGGGACTCGAAGAAGACTTGGATCTGTTTTGGACCTTATGTGACTAGGATTGCTAAGAGGATGAAGCTGATGGATAGAGCTCTGCTGGATGAGTTAACACTTGTGGGCGAGATGACCTCTGCTGACCTCTCTACTATGCAGTATATGAGGATGATCACCCGGAGGACAGGGCCCCTAGAGCCAGAATACAGACATATTCAGTCAATAGCCCGGGCAGCTCGGGAGGAGCAGGGGGAGCACCTTAGACCTGTAGATATTCCTGGCTCCTCCCGACCTTCATCCTCATCAGCTCCTCGACCATCTAGTATGTAGATTGATGAGCTGACTGTGAGATCTTATCGGATCACCAACATGCAGCAATAGCACACAGATAGGTTCGATAGGTTTGAGTAGGAGGTTAGAGCACAGTTCTAGCATTTTGATGCTATGTAGAGGCAGATTCTAGATTTGCTATATAGACAGTTGGCCCAGGAAGACAGGATAGTGGTAGCCTTACAGCAGAATAGGATGGACGATTTTGACTTTGCTGATTTTGGCGAATATTTTCCACCTCCTCCAACAGCCCCACCTCCGCCACCACCACCAGTCCAGTAGGATGAGTAGGGCAGTATCTCTTTTTTTTGTAGTTAATATGTTGCTTCCCAACTCTTTTATACATTGTGGATAGCGTGTACTTCAAGTGTGGGGTGGGTAAGCCATTGTTTTGGTTTTTCTTTTTCTTATATTTTCCGATTGTTATGTAGTGTATTATTGATGATGTATATCTTTAGGATACTTAGGATGTTTATATCTTTTTATTTAACTTTGAAAGATTGATAGTTATGATTATGAGCATTAGATTTTTCCTCCTTATTATTTGTTGCTTTTGAAAGATTATTGAGCAATTTTTAGTTTATCATAGTGGCTGGGTTAAACAACGTTACTTGACCATTCTTTAAGTGAGTCAATTTGAATTTGATTAGTTGTTGTGTTTGTGTATGGATTGATTAAATGATGATTTGATTCATGGTATTTGGACACTTTATGCAAATGTACATACTTAAATTGTGAGTTTTTGAACCTAATTGAGCATACATCATAAATGCTCCTTTTTCTTGTTTGAGTGTGCATTGTATTCTTCTTATTTCTAGAACTTGCTCAATAATACTTGTTGAGGTCACATGAATAATTAAATGCTATGAAATGATAAGGACACTTAGGATTCATCATTGTAGCTAAAAGCCAACCTGTGAATATTTTCCATTAGTTAGCTAAGTTGAGCCTATCCACTTTCTTCATTTTTACCATTCTGCTTTATCATCACACTTTGTTAAGCCTTTGGTTTGTCAATCCCTACCCTATTTCTGGAATTTTTGCGATGTTTAATTGAGTTGTTGGATAAAATGCCAGTTTTATTTGTACCTCGAATTCACTAAGTTCTTTAAAAATCTGGTTTAATGCTCTCTTCAATCCAAAGCAATTCTGTTATATTGTTTCTTTCTTAAGAAAAAAAGGAAAGAAAACAGAAACAAACAGTCCTTTATTAAGCTTTCATTCATCTTTCACTCTTTGAGCATCTTGTTTTAGAGACTTGGGAACTATAATGAATTTAATTATCTTTGTTTGGCATTTAGTCCTTTTTGAGCTGAAATTGTGGGTAAGGCATTGCAAAGTCCAAAAATTATTTACACCTCACTTCCAAATCACAATACCTAAACCTAAGCCCCGTGAATACCCTTATGAAGACCCTTTGATTATGATATTTGATTGCTTGCAGTAGCAGAAATGGGTTTATGAGCAAGCACATAGTAAGTAGGTTGAATATAATTACGTTGAGGGATTGATGACTACCCTTTAAACACCGAGTGCATAGAGTGATCCCTTGTGACGCATATGGTTTCTTGAATATTTGATGTTGAATGTACTATTTAATTTCTTCATACACTAACATGATAATTACTCTTGTTTAGATTGCTAGTTTAGTTTTTGTTTGAGTTTCAATTTGGGATAGATTAAATGTTGCCTAATAATAATCTAATGCATGAATTTTAAGGAGGGTTGATTGCAAACTTATGATCTAAACTGTTTATTGCTTGAGGACAAGCAAAAGCTTCAATGTGGGGTGATTTGATATCCTTGATGCTACACATGTTTGCATGCTTGATTTTAAGTTATTTTTAGAGCAATTTATGTGTTTTTGTATTAGAATCACCCTGTTTTAGTCTCCTTTATTTCTTAGATGTTTTTCTAGGTACATTATCAAAGTTAGAGAGAAATCGAACCAGAATTGGGAAGAAATGGATGAGTCGGGCGCGTTAGACTATTCAACATGCCTTGCCAACACGCTTGTGCTATGGAGCATGGTCAGGTTCAAAGGCGTGCTGAAATGCCTTACCTATAGTAAAAAGAAGCGATTTGCAACACGGTTCCCGAGAGTGACACGACCTAGGAGCATGTCCATACTGAGGAGACGACCCAAATCCAAGCCATGCTGAAGAAGGCCAAATGTACACTTTTAGATAAACACGCCAAATCCAGGTCGTGTTGGACCTCGAAACCTAAGTTAAAAGATAAAAAAAAAGAGAAGGAGAGAGAAAAAGAAAGAGAAGAAGAAAACTTTGGAGTATTCAAGACAAACCTTGAGAGCTAACTTCTAGATGATTAAGAAGAGGAAAACGGAGACGAATTCCACCTCAACATCATCAAGATAGCTGCTCTTGAGGATTAGATCTAAGATTCAAAGGAAAGAAGAAAGAGATCTTGAGCGGTAGAGTTTGGGTACAGAGTTATTCAAGGGGGGATAGCATCTCACTATTTGAGAAAAGGGTGTTCATGTTATTTTCAATTCTTGTCTACTTTGTATTCAATTCTTGTTTTAGTTTAATCATGAACATGTGTAACTAATTTTATCCAACCCATTTAGAGCGATCTTTAGCCATGCTAGGCTTGTTTTGTGCTTAAATGATTGGATTATTGATTTAAGAGTGTAGTTTTAATTCAAGTATAATAAATTTGATTGTTTCTTCTTTATTGTTGAATCAATTTGAGAACTCCTTTGCAATTGAAAATTCAATTGAGTTTAGACAAGTGCTTGTATGATTAGGTGATTTGCATCCAAAGATAAGTGTAATAGCTTATTGGAATAAGAACTAGATATTCTTATTAGTTGTAATTTAGAGATTAATGCTATTCTAAAATCGATTGTTAAGAAGAGATTCCAACTTTAGATCTTTAGGGTTATGAATTGGTTAACTCGAGAGAGAGGCCAATTCATTTAAGAAATTATCCACAAATCATAATTCTTAATAAATCAATTCATAATTTATTTTTTGTAAGCCGGCTAGCTAAAGTGATCCCCAATTGGGTTAGCTCATCTTATTATCCTTTTTCAACTTTCATTCTCTTTATTAAAATTTAGCTTTCACATGAAATCTTAATCATTTTTAGTTAATAACCTTCACCACCTTTTGATCGGTTAGATAATAGGAATAGCGTAGTAGTAGTAGTTTCTCAATTCCCGTGGGATATGACATTGATACTTGCCATAGCTAGATTACATTCGATAGGTGCACTTGCCTGTAGATTGCTAGTCGTGTTAGCGAGCCATCATGGTATTAGAGCAAGGACTCTTTATCAAACTTAAGTGTAAGAGTTAAAAGATCAAGATGGCCAACGAAGGAATACACCACCTTAGACCATATTTTGATGGGTTCGATTATGCCCATTGGAAGTATAAGTTAAAGATCTATTTGGATAGTGATATAGTGGATGTAATGGGATTATGTGAGACAGGAATTAAGACTACCAACCTAGCAAGAAGATAGTGTGGACATTTGATAGGCTATTTGTGTAGCTACAATCTAAAGCAGTGAACCTATCGATGCAGTCTAGCACTAATGGCGAGTATCAA
Organism: Ricinus communis; assembly: GCF_019578655.1. Lineage (NCBI taxonomy): Eukaryota > Viridiplantae > Streptophyta > Magnoliopsida > Malpighiales > Euphorbiaceae > Ricinus > Ricinus communis. Next base: position 7,029,002 of record NC_063259.1, read on the forward strand.
GGTCGTATTCTCGGGAAAGTGAAAACCCAGAGTTACTACTTCGTTCTTTGTTATCTAATCTAAAATATATAATGGATGAATTCTAATTTGCTAATAACTAGAAACTGAGTTCTAAATGAGATGCAAGAATGAATAAATGAATGAAACAATCAAGACAAGTAATGCAAACCCAAAGGGGACCTAAACTAGTTGGCAATCAAACAAAAGATAACAAATTGATGAATCCAATTATGCTACCCGTGGACAAATTCTTAACTGAATTCGGTCTCCCCCTCGAGATAACCAAATTCCTAAACCTAAGAACCTAAAGTTGGAATCTCTTCCTAACGATCGATTATTAAGTTAACATTAAGCTTTAATCCGCCTCTATTAAGCTTTGTTAATTCTTAATCTGGCTAGCCAATTACCCTTATCTCTAAGTGATCATTAACCAGTTCTTGCTATTCAAAATTCCAATTACTTAATGAATTTCTCAATTACATAAAGCAATCTAAGAAACACAATTCACAACGTCTCATAAATAATGCGATATCTTATTTATACTGAAAGCAAGAAGAATACAAAAAGGAACTCAAACAATCCAACAATTTAGTACTAAGCCAACATAGTAAGGAAATCCCAATAGGTTTAATCGATCTAGCTACACATGTTCATGTCTAAAACAATTACGAATTCAATAACAATGAAAGAATAAAGAAAATGAAATAGATACACCCTTTTCCTTCGAATTGGATGAACATCTCAAAATCCCCAAATCTGATCGATGAACCCTAAATTGCCTCTTGAATGCCTCCAAATCTCTTATTGATCTTCAATTGGATGTTAAAACCAATGCAATCCTTCCTTTAATAGATGAAATAGTCTCCTAAAGTCGAGTATTGAAGTCTAGGAAAAGGTGGCTTATGCATGTATATGTGAAACCAAGCCTGTTCTAGTCAGCACGGCTGTGCCCAGGCCTGTGCTGGTCAGCACGGCCATGCTCAAGCTTATGCTGGACCTCTAAGTCCCGAAAAATCAGCCTCTTCTCCCTGACCGTGCACTCGCCGGTGCTGAGCCATCACAAGCCGTGATGGAGGCCGTGGTGGCCTTAGAAACCATGTTGGAAGGTCATTTTTGAGGGTCAAATGTCAATGGTTCAGCACGGCTAGAGTCCAGGCCGTGCTCAACCTTGAAATGCTAGCCTTTACTCAATTTTGATGGATTCTGGTCCGTATTCTCACGTATCTCCCTCAAATACTGATAATGTCCATCGATGATCACCTGAAACATGAAAAGAACCAAAACATAGGTGATTCTGGCATAAAACAAGATAACTATGCACAAAAATGGAAGTAATTAAGCATATAAACATGTGTAAAACAATGCATATCAACATTCCTCTAGACAGAAATGAATGGGTGAATGCTCATAGAAGAGCAAGTGGCAAGAAGAAAAGAGCTATTGATCATCCTCTTTAGTTCATTCGATAGTGAGGAATGTGAAAGAGTTAAACATCTTCCTACTGCCTATAAGATTTGAAAAACCTTGGAGAATTACCATGAGGGTACCAAGCAAGTCAAATCTAAAAAATTCCAACTCTTAGTGACGGAGTATGAGCTCTTCAAGATTAAGCAAATGAGAGCATCATTGACATGACCAACCGGCTTCTCATCAATAATCTAAGAAAGTTGGGCAAGCACTATAAACTTATTGATATCAACATTAAGAACCTCAAGGCTCCATTCAAGGACTATGAGGGTGACAAATATTAAAGAAGCAAATGTGGACTTAGGGAAGGTGTCAATTGATGACCTTATTAGTAAGCTTCTTACCCATGAAATGACTCATACGAAAGAAAAAGAGCAAGGAAAAGAAAGGGAAGTAAAGAGAAAGCCTTTGGCCCTCAAGAGCTCCATAAGGCAACAAAAGAGTGATAGCTCTAGTGCATCTAAGTCTAGTGAAGATAAGGATGAAGAGTTAGCTATGTTTTCAAGGAGAGTTAAAGAGATAATGAAGAATAGAAAGATGAGAAGAGGAACTTAAAGAAGTCCTCTTCCAACTCCAACTCCAACTCTAACTCAAGCTTTAAGGAAAGCAAGGAGAAGAAAATTGATCTCACTTATAGGCGTGGGAAGCAAGGGCACATCAAGGTTGATTGCTTCAAGAACAAAAACAAGAAGAAGAAAAAAGTAAAGCCTTTAAAGCTACATAGGATGACTCTTCATCAAGTGAAGATAAAGATGAAGAAGTGATTAACCTATGCTTCATGGCTCAAGAGGATGACTCTAATGAGGTATGTTCCATATCTCACTCTTGTGATGATATTGATTGTGAAAATGACATGCATGGTATGGATGATGATGAGTTACTTGAAGCCATAAACTTAAAATATAAAAATATCATTTGAAAATGAAGGTTTACAAAGAAAAATGCTCCAAGTTGGAGTAAGATTTAAATGAGTTTTTGAAACAATTCTCTTTGTTAACTTCATTAAGTGATAAATTGAAGAAATCCTTGAATGTGCTTTCATTTGAAACCTCCTTTTTAAAATCTCTTTTAAAAGAAATTAATTCTTTAAAAGTGTAAGTTGAGGAGTTGAGAAGCTCCATTTCAGAATTTCATAAAGGAAAGGAAGCTTTCGATACACTAATTGTACCTCAATGGCCTCTTTTGATTAAATACGGGTTAGGCTTTAATGGTGCATTATCATCTACCTCATCTCCTTTTATATCTAAGTCTGTAAAAGCCTCAACACCATAAACCTCTTCATTTGAGGGTATTAAATAAAAGGTCAAGGCACACACTAAAGCTCCAATTCTTAAAAAAAAAAAAGGATAGAGCTCCACATATTCTAAAGGCTAAGCCTAAAGGAACCAATTATGCATAAACGTACAGGAAGTGTTATCCTTTGGAACCAAGAAGAGGGGGTTGAATTGGCAACCTCAAATTGCAAAATTAAGTAGTTTTAGGTTAAACACAAGGATTTAAGAAAGATTAAGGATGATTTTAAGAGAGTACGGGTTAGAGAAAATGGCACAAAGATTTATAGTGGTTCGAGAACAATCCTCCTTACATCTATTCCTCAAGATCACCCTTGAGTATTCTACTATAATCTTGAAGATTATAATCTTTCGGTTTTACAGGTTCACCCAACAACTTGGTGTTTTCAAGGCTAATACTAAACCTCTTTCCTTAGTGAACTAATCTCTTACCAAGTCCCTTAACCCTTGAGTATTAATGGTTAAGAAACAACTAATTTACTCCCCCTTAATATTTGTATTTTCTCCCTTTTAGTTTTTGCAATTAAGTCATACTTCTCCCATTTTTATTCTTAGAAATCAATTTATGCATACTTCTCTCCCAATACTCCTTAGAAATCAATTTAAGCATACTTATCCCCCTTTGTCAAAGTAAAAAAGCAAGACAATGAAATTAAATGGCAAAGTAGTAGAACACAAAGAGATAAAATAAGACTTGCATTAATTGAAACATTTTACATGTGTGATCAATGAAGATGAATGCATGCATGAGACAAAAAAATTAAAAAAGAGAAAACAAAAGGAATTTAAAGAAAATGAGAAATTAATCTTCTTCTTCTTTCTCTTCTTAAACCATAGGCTCCTTGCCTTTTCCTAAGCCACTTGTGCTTGCTTGAGGAAGGGGAATGGGGGCTTCTTCTTCTTCTTCTTCTTCTTCTTCTTCTTCTTCTTCTTCTTCTTTTCAATGCTCCATATGGCAATGAGTGATCTTATGGACTTTCTAAATTTTCACCAAGTCCATATGCAAGTGATGGAGGTAATTCCAAGTCCTCTTCATTTGCTTTAGGACCTTTTCTTCAAAAGAGAGAGGGTTGTCCTTAGAAAGTAGTGGGAGTAGGTTCACATGGCAATCTATGGCCCTTTTTCCTATTTTTTCTATCATCCACATATTCTCTTATTAGAAGAAAGAATTCTCCATCAACCTCCCATTTAGGCCCAAGTCTTACGACTTTGGCATGCTCAAGAAAGGCTAAACCTAACAAGAGAGGTGAGATAGGAGGAGTAAGAAAGATTTTATTGAGAGGAGTAAGGACTTGAAGGTATTTGGCAACTTTAATGATGTTGAAAAAAACAAGAATGGCACCTTTTTTTTATGTTGCCAAGATGAAAAAGATGATCAAGGAAGAATTTAAAAGCGAGAATGCACTTACCATTGGTCATAGTATAGAGCAAGAGAAGGTCTTTTTGTGGCACTTTTTCCAACCCATTGTCCCTTGCATGGATGTTAGTTGCAATCATCCTATGCATTACCTAATGAGCTAAGGATTTGAGGTCCTTGGAGAGTGAGTCTTTGAAATGGGTCTCTTTGGTGGAGATTTTCCTCTAAAACTGAGAAAAGAAGAGAGGCATTTCAACTAGGTTTTCAATAATGAAAAGGTGGCTTCTTTCTTGAAAACCAGAGATAGATGAAAATTGAGTTCTTCAAAGGTTCGTTTTCTCCTCAAAGAGTCTAAACTCTATTCCATAGTAGTCATCTCCATCTCCCTTTCTATTATCACTAAGGTGGAAAGAAACTCCTTAGTGAGGTTCTCAAATTCTAATTCTATGTATTGGGGTAAAGAAGTCCCTAAGGCCTACATTTTCTAGAAGATTATTTACCTCTTGAGATATGCCAAGTTTAAAGAGGACTTCTTCATTGAAAAAACTACTCATATGGATCTCTTTCCTCTCTATTGTCATAAATTTGATTCGAACTTTATCATTGACACCCTTCATTCTTTCTATGATAGATTCAGAGGATGAAGAGCCTCTCCCAATAGTCTTTCTTAGCTCCATGCTAATTCTTGAAGAAGTTGATGAGAGTTTTTGGGAAGAATTGAAGTAGAGAAGATGAAAATTTGAAAACTTGAATGAGAATACGTGTAAAAAAATGATACACTTTTATGAGATGAGGCTTTTATAGCCTTAAGGGGGGGGTGAGAAAATGACCAAAAAACGACTAGTTTTTCATTAAAACACATTTTGAATAAAAACTGTAATGGCTAGTTTTTTGCAGAAATTGAGAAGTAGAGCACGACTGAAAGCGCAGTTGCGCTTTTGAAAAGTTAGTCACAATGACTATTATTTTAGGAAACTGCAGTTGCGTTGAGAAATTGCGAGCGCACTTTTAAGGTTATTTCCAAACTTTCACATAGACTTATAAAGCACGAGTGCCCTTCCAAAGCATGAGGGTGCTTTTTGTAATATTTGAGCAAAAATGTAAAAATATTTTGATGAGCATGCATTATTTAATTTGATCACATGATTTAGTGTGTGAGTATTGGAATGCATAAAGATCGAAAGGTTCTCATGCTAAAAAATAAGAATGCACAAGTATAAACATCACAATGAAAAAACATACACAATTAGCACAACATAAAAGTTTTGATTATGGTAAGGTACTTCCATCTATCATTCCTGGTTCTCTTTTTATGAAATTCAATTTTTCTCTCATTTAGGGGCTAGGTGAAAATATCGGCTAGTTGCTTATTTATGTCGACATACTCTAGCACTAAACTACCATTTTGAATATGATCTCTTAAAAAATGGTGTCTTATATCTATCTGCTTACTCCTAGAATATTGAATAAGATTTTTAGGAAGGTTTATAGCACTAGTGTTGTCACATTTAATAGGAATGTGATCAACCTCTCTCTCATAATCTCTTAATTGTTGCTTCATCCATAGGATTTGAGCATAACATTCTGCCGCCACATATTCGGCTTCCATGATGGAGAGAGCAACCAAGACTTGTTTCTTACTAAACCAAGACACTAAGCATTCTCCTAGAAGATGACAAGTTTCAGAAGTGCTCTTTCTATCTAATAGACTACCCGCATAATCGGCATCCGAATAACCTACTATATCAAAGGATGTTTTTCAAGATACCAAAGCCCTAAGTTCAAAGTCCCACATAAATATTTCAAGATTCTTTTTACGACATTCAAATATTTGGGACAAGATTGAATGTAGCTCAAACACAAACACTATACATAATATCCGGTCTAAAGGCGGTTAAATATAAAAGTGATCTAAGCATACCTCTACAGTGCTTTTCATTCATGCTCTTACCCTTCTCATCCTTATCCTATTTTATTATGACACTCATGGGGGTCTTGGCTACTTTGTAACCATCCATCTCAAATTTCTTTAAGAGTCTCTTGTGTACTTGGATTGGTTGATGAATATCCCATCCTTGCTATGCTTAATTTGAAGACCAAGGAAAAATTTGAACTCTCCCATCATGCTCATTTCAAATTTCCTAGTCATACACTTAGTAAAATCCTTACAGAGCAACTCATTAGTAGCTCCAAATACAATGTCATCAATATAAATTTGAACAATTAGAGTATTATGCTTGTGTTTCTTCACGAATAGTATGGTATCAACCTTGCTTTTTTAAAATCCATTTTCAATTAAAAAGGAACTAAGCCTTTCATACCAAGCTCTAGGAGCTTGTTTCACCCTATAAAAGGCTTTAGATAATTTAATAACATGATTGGAAAATTTTTATGATTTTCAAAACTGAGAGATTGCTTAACATAGACTTCCTCCTCAATAAAACCATTTAAAATGCACTTTTTATATCCATTTGAAATGATTTAAAATTCATGTGACATGCATAAGGTAAAAGCATCCTAATAGCTTTTAATCTAGCAACCGGAGCAAAGGTCTCACCATAATCTGCCTTCCTCTTGGTTGTAACTTTTTACAACAAATCTAGCTTAATTTATAGTGATAAAACCTTGCTCATCTAACTTTTTTCTAAACACCATTTACATCCAATAATTGGATTATCCTTAGGTCTAGAAACAAGTTCTCACACTTTGTTTCTCTCAAATTGGTTGAGTTCATCTTGCATAGCAATCACCCAACTCTCATCATTCAAAGCCTCATTAATAGTCCTTAGCTCAATTTGAGAAATAGATTATTTAAAGCTGCTAGTTTAGAACGAATACTTACACCTTTTGATAAGTCTCCAATGACTTGAGTAGGAGGATGATCCTTATTGAAGTTCCATGCATTAGGAAGATTTTATGAGGTCTCCAACTCTTGGAGATCTTAGGTTGCGTCTTGGTTTTGTTGATCCTTCTGATTTTCCTCTATAGATTCATCCACTCCTTTTGAGGGATCATCAACATTTACTTTGAGTTCCTTAAGTGCACCTACAAGATCATCTACACAAACATCTTTCCTAAGGTCAAGCTTGTTTGATTCATCAAAAACTACATTCATAGACTCTTCAACTACTAAAGTACATTTGTTAAAGACTCTATAAGCTTTGCTTGATATGGAATAACCCAGGAAGATTCTTATGTCGGTTTTGGCATCAAATTTTCCAAGGTTGTCCTTGGTATCTAAAATGTAGCATTTGCATCCAAAAACTATAAAATATGAGACCTTAGGTTTTCTTCCTTTCCAAAGCTTATAAGAAGTTTTGTTTAGTAAAGGTCTTTGAAAACTCTATTTGCAACATAACAACTAGTGTTAACGGTCTCGACCTAAAAGTAAGAAGGGAGTTTATACTCATTGACCATTATCCTAGCCATTTCCACTAGTGTTCTATTTTTTCTTTCCACAACTCCATTTTATTGTGGTGTTTAGGAGATGAAAAATTGTGAGAAATTCCAAATTCTTTACAAAGGTTTTCAAAAAGATCATTTTCAAATTCTTTTCCATGATCACTCCTTATAAAGGAAATCAAATACCCTTTTGCATTTTGAACACGTTTTGTAAAAGATTTAAAAATATTAAATGCTTCCTTCTTATAAGCAAGGAAATTAGTCTAAGTAAATCTAGAGTAATCATCAACAATCACAAATGCATACGACTTTCCACCCAAACTAGCTACTTTAGTAGGTCCAAACAAATCCATATGTAATAGTTGAAGTGGTCTAAAAGTACTTACAATAGTTTTAGACTTAAAGGATGATAGATGTTGTTTCCCATTTGACATGGTTCACAAGGCTTATCTTTGATGAACTTTACTTTAGGAAGTCAATTTAGCTAACTTATGTAGAAGCTCCATGCTTACATGTCTGAGTCTTCTATGCTATAGCCAAGATTCATTACTAATAGATGCAAGGTACTTGAAAGATTGATTAGAAACTTTGTGTAGATCAATTGTGTAGGTGTTGCCACTTCTTTCTCCTTTGAATACCACTTTTCATCCACTACGGTGTTGTTGACGAGACATCCATTGGAGTCAAAAGTGGTTCAGTTTTTGCAGAGTGCTGAGTTCGGGAGAGAGTTCTAGAAAAGGAGACTCCCAAGATCGCAAGGTTTCGAGTGCAAAACAGTAGTGAAGCAAATCAAGTGGCAATTGGGGAGATCAATTGTAGTGCAGATTCATATTTAGAGTTGTTCATCCAATTCGAGAGAAAAGGGTGTATATGTTTCATTTTTGTTATTCTTTCATTGTAATTGATTTCCTAGTTGTTTTAAATATGAACATGTGTAGCTAGATCGATTAAATCCATTGGGATTTCTTTACTATGTTGGCTTAGTATTAAATTATTGGATTGTTTGAGTTTAGTTTTGTATACTTCTTGCTTTCAGTATTGATAAGATAATGCATTATTCATGAGACATTATGAATTGTGGTGTTTAGATTGCTTTATGTGATTGAGAAGTTCATTTAGTAATTGGAAATTTGAATAGCAAGAACTGGTCCATAATCACTTAGAGATAAGGATAATTAACTAGCCGGATTAAGAATTAACAAAGGTTAATGGAGGCGGATTAAAGCTTAATGCTAATTTAAGGATCAATCATTAGGAAGAGATTCCAACTTTAGGTTCTTGAGTTTAGGATTCGGTTATCTCGAGAGAGAAACCAAATTCAGTTAAGAATTCATCCACGGGTAGCATAATTGGACTCATCAATCTGTTATCTTTTGTTTGATTGCCAACTAGTTTAGGTTCCTTTTGGGTTTGCTTTCTTATCTTGGTTGTTTAATTTATCCATTCATTCCTGCATCTCACTTAGAACTCAGCTTGTAGTTATTAGTAAATTTAGAAATTATTCATCATTTATTTTAGGCTAATATAACAGAGAACAAAATAATAACTCTAGGCTTTCACTTTCCCGAGGAATCCGACCTTGATACTTGCCATTAATGCTAGACTACATCGATAGGTTCACTGCCTTAAATTGTAGCTGCATAAATAGCCTATCGAAGATCTAAGGCCAAACACATGAAGAAAACTCTTAACAGACTCATTCAAGAGATTTGGACCAAGGATATATTAACCCATGGAGAGTTAGATTTAATTAAGGCTCCTAGCCTTGTTAATTTAATTGAATATGACAGGCATAATGAAACCAAGCATGGGCCGAATATGTGTGCACAAGGGGAGAGCTTAATACTTGAAGAGGGAAACAAGAGAAACACCACTTTAGCTTCTTATTTAGCTAAAGGGACGTGCCAAATCAAATAGGAAGCATGAAAGCACATTTTAGCTTCTTCTTTTGCCAAATTGGAGTGTTCTTCATTAGAAAATAAAGAGGCAGCCGCACATTTCATTGTTTAGGAAGTTTTGCTTGATTGTCTAGTCAATTTTTATTTAGTAAAGATTGATTATTCCTTATTCTATTATTTAGGAAACTTTTATTTAGGATATATTTTAGATAATTCCTAATTAGTTTATTTCCTTTATGCTATTTCGAAATTAGATTTATTTCTTTCACTATATAAACTAAATGTAACCACATTATTCAAGGTTAATGAATATTTTTGAGTTAAACATATTTGTGAGAATTATTATTGCTTGGTTCTTTAGAAGCACTTTGAACTTATCAAGAACTTGTTCTTGTGGTTCAATATCGACTTATCACTCACCTTCTACCTTTCTTGAGTGTGGCGTCAACAATCTTTCTTATACCGAGGTTCAAGATTTAAGTTATCTTTGGGTCAAGGTTATCAAAGTTGAGATTTAGCTTTCTTGGGAATCTTATTCCAATTTCGCATGTTGGGTCTTATCACAAGTTGCCAAGGTTCACATTAGTATGATTACAATACTCATTTGGAAGTGTCAATCAAGATCTTAACTCCACCAAGCAAAAGCCAAATGAGTCCTTCTTTGATTTCTTGACCATGGAGAAATAAGGTGGGATTAGTGAAGAACAAGTCCTCTGAAAAGGACCAACTTCGAATGGTGGTTCAAAACGTTCTTCCAAGATGGGTTGAAAGGTTGCAAATGATGAACCCGTAAACTTTATAAACTTTGAATGATGATGGGCTACAGGTCGAGGAAATCGAGAACGACAAAAGAAAGATTGTGAGAACGAGTAGAAGGGCGAATTACCAAGGTGGAGGGAACAAGACCCTAGATGTGAATGTTGTGCAAAAACTGCAGTTCTCTAACTTTAAACAACCTCTCTTTAAGATCTTCGAGAGATTGGTACAGAATGGCATGGTCCAACCTACTACCCTCAAGAACCTACCAAAACCTAACGTCCTTAAGTATAAACTCAATACTTACTATAAATCCCACCAAGCATCTCGCCACCATATTAACAATTGCATCCGTCTAAAGCACGGAATCTAGGACCTTATTGATGTTGGAAAGCTCACTAACCCTGACTAACCCAGCATTAGAAGTAACCCTTTACTGAACTACAACAACACATCACCCCAAACCAAGTGTCTATGACCAACCCTAATTTCAGTGAAGAGGAGATCATGAACTCTTTCATAGATATACCCTAACCTGAACTAGATGTCAGACCAGATAGCCCATAAAGAACCTTCATCGAGCTGGGGGAACCACTATCTATGGTGTTCTCTCACTTAAAATGGAGTGGGAAGCTTAAGCCTCAATCACCAGAGAGCAATCCTAAGTCTCACAATTGTCATCAGGTCTTCAGGCATGTGACGGACCAGTGCAACCATCTCAAACATGATATCCAGGACTTAATCAATTATGGAGAATGGGAAATTAAGCAACTTCCTCAGTATGAGGACAACCCTTAGGGAAATTGACTTTAAGATATAATATTCGAGGCCTCCTTCGACCGATATCCGAATTAAGGATATTATGCCAAGTGGTTGAGGATCATATGATGATCAAGCCACTCGTGAGCCTTGTCTCCTACAGGTTTGGAAAGAAGGGGAAAAGAAGTTGGTCATGGCTATCGACATCTGGTATAGCTCTAGGGATGAGTGTGAAATTCAAGATGCTGAGGCCAAGGACATCTAGGCAGATAGTGACTCTGATAAAGAAACTGAGTCAGTGGGTAAGGGTAAGGAAGCTGGGGTACAAGAGCTGAAGTAAGATACGCAAGCACCTGAAGATGGGGATGTCGTGTGTTAGAACGGTGGAAGAAGGAGAAGAAGACAATCGATGTTTGAAAACTGCTGATGCATTCATCAGACAATAAAAAATCTCTAATTTTGGTCTTTTCTAGTATAAGCATTAGCAAAGCAGCCACCTTTGAGGAGATGATCAAAACAGTAACTAATACGATCACTATGATAATCACCTTTTCAGATGAAGGCTTATCACCTGATGGGAGAGACCATAATAAGACCCTCTACATAGCAGCAGAAGTCAAGGGAAAAAGAACCCCATGTTTGATGGTGGATGATGGGTCAGCCATTAATGTGTGTCCTTCTCGCATACTCCCTAAGCTGGAGTTGACTGCGAAAGACTTAAAACCATCAGATATGGTTATAAGGGCCTATGATGAGACAAAAGAGATGCGGCATAAACACTTCCAGCATTGGTGAAGACGGGTCCTATTGAATCCTAGGTGTAGTACACCGTCATGGACACCTCGGTAAGTTTTGCATTATTATTGGGCAGGCCATGGTTCAATGCCCTAGGAGGAGTCCCTTCCATAGTACATCAAAATGTGAAGTTCCCTTATGAAGGTGAGATTATCACCATCAACGCCGAAGGTGGTAAAGTTGTCTCGGCTATCAAGAAGCTAACAAGAAGCTGGATGCCCCTACTGGTTCCAAGTTGTTGTTCTCTATAAGCACTACATGGATCCTAAAGTAGTCGGCATATTCAAGAAAATGAACTTTATGCTTGGAATGGGGCTAGGAAGGAATCAGCAAGTTGTCGCGATGTTGTCCGACTTCAAAGGTCAGAAGACTCAGCATGGATTAGGTTAATCTGAAGAGGAAGACGAGGGCAAACCAAAGGGTAAGACTCTAAAAGACGTGTTCGTCTAAGAGTACAAGCCCTATTCTAGAGAGCCCGAACCTTTTATTATAGCTAGGACTGAGGTACCAGGGTGGTCCAAGATTTTCAAAAACCTGATCATCGATAGGATGGTCGAGCCGAGTATCAAGGAGGTCCGAGAGAAGGTCACTACCAAGATAGAAGAGCTGAAGCTAAAAGATTTCACAACCTAGCTAGAGAAAATAAGTTAAGAGGAACTAGCTGCTATTATAGAAAATAACATATTTAAATTTTTTTATGATGATGTAATAATATTCGACATTTATGAGGACGATGTTTCTTTCCTTTCCAAGATCAATGATATGAACAACTTTGCTTACTTATGTGATGTTTTTCCTGATGGTAGTGTGCATCTTAATAATCGTGACATGTGCATTTTGACATCAATTTCATAGACATTGATTCATTTAATTTATGCATAGATACAGATCCACGGAACATTCTGATAGCTCATGATATAACTCTGAAAAAGATGAAAAAAATTGAGAATAATAGAAAAAAGAAACGCGGTATTTGCTTAGTCATATGACGACATGCCAGGTCTAGACAAGAAAATAGCATAGCACTATATCTCGACTCATCCACATATCAAACTAGTTAAACAGAAGATGAGAAGACTAAGGCCAGACTGGATAGAGAAAATACAAGAAGAGGTCGCTAAGCAGGTTAAGGCTAAATTCCTTGATGTGGTTGACTACCCTGAATGGTTGGCAAACATTGTCCCAATTGTGAAGAAGGATGGTAAGGTCCGAATGTGAGTGGATTACAAGGACTTGAATAAGGCATGCCCTAAGGATGACTTTTCTCTTCCCCACATAGATGTAATAGTTGACAGTGCCACCTTGAATATGATGTACTCCTTTACAGATGGGTTCTCCAAATACAATCAGATAATGATGGTAGTGGTGGATAAGCTGAAAACATTGTTTATCACTGAGTGGGGACGTACTACTATAAGGTTATGCTTTTTGGACTAAGGAATGCAGGGGCAACTTATCAGAGAGCGGCCACTAACTTGTTTCATAACATGATGCATAAGAAGGTGGAGGTATACGTTGATGACATGTTGGTAAAGTCTGAAACAAGGGACGTGCACTTCTAGGCTCTTGATAAGTTTTTAGGACGAGTGGAAATCTATAACCTGAGACTCAACCCGAAAAAGATCAGAATTACATCAGGGAAGCTATTAGGGCATATAGTATGTCAGCGGGGCATAGAGATCGATCAGGACAAGGTCAAGTTTATTCAAGAGATGCCAGCACTGAAGACGGAGAAAGAAATAAGAGGTTTTCTAAGACGCTTATAATTCATCAACAGGTTCATTTCTAAGCTCACAATGGTTTGTGATCCTATCTTTAAGGTTTTGAGGAAGCATCGGCTCGTTGTATGGGATGAACATTGACAAAAGGCCTTCGATAGAATCAAAGAATATCTAATGAACCCACCGGTGCTCAAGCCGCCAAAGGATGGCAAGCTGTTGATCCTATACTTAGCTTTGAAAGAAGAAGCCATATAAGCAATGGTAATGCAGTGTATATCCAATGACATGGAGCATGTGATTTATTACCTCAAAAGAAGTTATTGTCTTATGAGTCGAAGTAGAACCTTATGAAAAAGATGTGCTTAGCCATGAAATAGGATACAAGAAAGTTGAGGCACTACTTTCAATCTTATAAGGTACATGCAATTTCAAAAATAGATCCTCTAAAGTACCTATTTGAAGCTCCATCTTTTACAAGAAAGCTGGCTAGATGGTTAGTACTCCTAACAAAGTTTGACATTGAGTACACCACTAGGAAGGTAGTCAAAGGTAGGGCCATACCCGAGTTTTTAGCTCAGAATGTGATTGGAGGAGACGACCTTTGCAATTTGGAGTTTCTTAAAGAGAATCTCAAGGTAATTAAGATCTATGAATGAAAGATGTACTTTGATGGGCTTGTATACGTAAGAGGTGCATGGTTAGGAGTAGTTTTGATCACACCAGAAGGAGAGATATTGCCAATTGCCAAGAGAATGGACTTTAAAGTGACCAACAACATGGCGGAGTATGAAGCATGTTTATTTGGACTACAAGTGGTCGTGGTAGCAGGAGCTAAGCACTTGATGGTCTACGGGAACTACATGTTGGTAATTCAACATATGAATGGCAAAGTTATTATTGGTTAACAATGGAGAAGGATTATAGCACTGATGAGAAAATACCATGAATGACAGTTGTATAGTGACCTAAGTCATGTACGTTCGACTGAGCTGCACAACTTAACACCTCCTTGGCCCTTTGCCGCTTGGAGATCGACATCATTGGTGAAATAAAACCTCCCTCAAAAGGTCACAGGTTCAAAGTCATAGCAATTGACTACTTCTCGAAATGGGTCGAAGCCTAGTCTTTCACCACCGTGAGGGCAAGGCAAATGACTAGATTTATAGAAAGGAACCTAATCTGCAAATATAGGGTCCCACATCATGTTATGATGGATAATGGGATACAATTCATGGGTGAGATAGTGGACCTGCTAGTGGAATACAAGATCGAGCATTATAGATCTTCTCCGTATAGACCTCAGGTGAATGGAGCGGTAGAGGCAGCCAACAAGAACCTGAAGAGAATACTTTTGAAGATGGTGGGGAATCACAAGGACTGGTCATTTTGGTTACCCTTTGCACATTGGGAATATTAGACAATCCAGCGAACATCGATTGGGCAAACACCATACTTTATGGTTTACAAAACTGAAGCAGTGTTGCCAGTTGAGTTAGAGTTGAAGTCTTTGAGTGTTGTATTGGAGGCTGAAATACCAGAGTATCAATGGATCAAGCAAAGATACCATCAATTGGCTTTGATTAATGAGAAAAGGATGAAAGCCCTATACCACATGTAGTTGTATCAAAAAAGGATAGCTAGGGCACTCAACAAAAAAGTAAAGCCAAAAAAGATCAGAGCTAGTGATTTGGTATTGAAGCATATAAGACCTACTGCATTCGACCCAGGAGAAAAGTCATGCCAAATTGGAAAAGCCCGTACTTGGTAAAGAAGATCCTGACCAAAGGTGCTGCTAAAATCTTAGACCTTGAGGGGAATAAGTTCACCAAACCAATCGACTTAGATCGTCTCAAGAAATACTATGTATAAAAATAAATAATAGAAAAAATAGCATGCTGATCAGAAAACTTGAAAAGGCTAGTCAAGCAAAAGTTAGGGCAAAAGAGAGAAAATAATCAGCTAGAAAAGCTAAAAAAAACTAGTTGATAATAGGACTTATATATGGAGAAATCAAAATATACCCATCTAGGCTTTTATTAAATGAATAAATTGTTTAGAATTATTATCAAACATATATATATCTGTTTGCCATTCTATATACTAGCGCAAAGAAAAACTAAGCTAAAAGTTCTAAGCAAAATAAATGAGATCAAAAGAGAAGCATAATTTCTATCTTCTTCACCTTTTCACATCTACATCCTTAGATAGAGCAGCTAGTTCTTGAGTCCTCTTTAATCAGGCAAGGCCGAGAAAAGTGGAAATTTGGAGTTGAACCCAAGCCTTGAAATTATCACTAGTAGTCAGATCACCCTCGAAGTCAAGGTTTTGCTCTATGTCTCGATGGGCCAAAGTCTATTGGTCTTATCCAAGAAATCCTATATGAGTGGGAAGCCTTCGAATTTAGGTGGGAATTCCAAGATTCGTTGCTTCTGCCCGTACTGACGATGAAGTCTCGAAGGAGTGTAAAAGGTGGATGCATGTAGTCTAGGTAAAGGTATGCAATCACCGTACACCATGAATGTGAAATGCTTGAATCTCCACCAAGGGTAAGTCCATCGAATAAGTGTGTCTGGAATGCCTTTTATTCAGGAAATCCAGCCATTGTGACCCCGTGGAGTACCAACATATTGAGTTTGCATGTGCTTCGTCTTGTACTTCTCAATGTTCTTCGGGATGGTCAGTATCTAAAGCTTCTCCTATAGCCAAATCTGTAGAAATAGAAAAAAAATAGAAAATAGGAAAAAAAAAGAGGGAAAAAAAGCCTAAGTTGAAAACTGGAAAAGGGCGGCTTAGGCAAAATAAAGTCTACTAAGTCAAAAACCCGAAAAGGCGGCATAGGCAAAGGTTAAGACAAAATCCTACTAAGTTGAAAACCCGAAAGGACTTAGGCAAAAGTTAAAGCAAACATGAAATTAGTAAAAGAAAAGAGATTTGGTTGTGTACCTGTAAGAGGACAAGGCTGCCATTAAACCATTGATGGGTTTTGTACATGTCCAACCTAATGATGGTTTCAACCAAGATGACTAGAACTGGATCTGCTTCATGCTCCACTTGGTCGATGATACTAACAATTCTGATATCTCCCTCACCCTCAACAGAAATTGGCATAAAGGCAAAAGCCTAGCATCCAAATCTAAGAAGGCGTACCCTTTTCCTTCTTCATACAGTTAGAAGTCAACAAAGTAAGGGTAATGTACTCAACAAGACAATAGAAAAGCACCTCGGCTGAGGGAATGTCAAACATATCTACTAGTATGCCAGGAAAAGGCTCATTGAGTTTTGGCAAAACAATAAGATGCATAGAATTCGTGGGAATGTGAGGAATAGCAAAAAAATCTTCAATCATGAGGCATAATTCCTGTCCATTGAATCTAAAGATATGATCTTTTAGGCATGAAAAGACATGAATCTAAATTTTGGTGTATTGCATGGCCTTGAAAGATGAAAGATGGAATTTTTCATGTTTAATCCAATCATCACCTGTTAGGACTTTGAAGAGATTTGCTGGCTTCTAGCACTCTTTTGAGACATATTTGTTGGCTTTTTGAAGTGTGAAATCGCATGTAAGAAGGTGAGGGGGCTCATAGATATTTATAAGCCTCAAATTAATGTTAGATTCGAACTCTACAACTGTAGAACCGATCGGCTATGTGGCCTTTAATGTGATTTTCAGCAAATTGCGGCAGTCTTTCGGGTGCTCCGTTGGTTTTTGTCGTATAGAAGCTCATATTGATATAATAATAAAAGGGAAATAAGCAAAATAAATATAATTTAAAAGGCCAGAATCATGGTTTTATATCTTTGAAAAGTCATAAGTCTACAAGAGTTTTAAAATTCAGTCCATAAGTAAAGAAGGAAAATGCAAGAAAGATCAGAAGCCGGGGTTCTCTCCCAAATCCCCTATCCCATCGTCTGAATCAGTGTCCAGCTCTTGGGTCTGTAAAACTAATAGCTAGAGTGTCAAAGTGTCAATTCAACGTTGCTGAGCGTCAATCTAATGCTGTAGGTCGTCCACTTGCCCCTACAAGCCCTCATGGTCCCTCTAATCAAAGCCCGAAACGAGATTAGTTAGTGCATTTCATACATGAAGAAATGCATACATATTACATTTTCTTACCCGCCAATCCTCACCGAGGATAAAGAATTGCCTCCTTGCTGCACCAACCAATCAATGTACATACTTGAACTGATCTCTCTGAACTTGTAATTGCATAATATGTCACTAACTTTTCAGGAAAAGAAGATGTGAAAATGCAAGAAAGAAGAGTAACTTACATGTGTGCAAGTGCTTGGAGTGAACTCGGGAAGAAGGTAATGCTCTATGGTAAGCCGATGCTCCATTACATCGTAAGGACTCCAAGACCGTAGGATCTTGAGGGAATGAAATGGTCCCCTGAACCACATCAAACATGGCTATAAGAGGTGCCTGAGAGGCAGCACCAGTAGAAGAGCTTGTGATGTGAGAAGCCTTGGAACGCCAGGCGAATCGTCCCTCAGTCGGCTCATGAGCAATAGGAGCCTAGTTGAGGGTCTATAAATAAATGATTAGGAAAGCGGGAAGCAAAAAGAAGAATTCCAAGTAAATCCATAAAATACCTGAGCTACGATGTCCTCACCTAAAGGCACAACCCTCAATAATTGAAGGATGAAGGAAGTGCAATCTGTCCAATGAGATCGGATGGTGAGATCATCAGGCTAGCTCCTCACCAGCAAGGTCTGCCGTCTAAAATATAGAAAGAGGAGGAAATAAGGGAACTCATCGCCTACTAATGCCTTGCTCCCGGCCATAGATTCTCTCTCCAAGTACCATGCCCGACAAGCGGGTCCGATTAGCAGGATCCTCCTATACTCCAAGTCAACTACTGACAACATGTAGGGGTCCCACTAGCAGCTCTCCCCTAGACATCACCTCGAATCTGCAAACCAGAAAGGTAAGTAAGTATACAGATGAAGCATGAATATGAATAATAAGTTGTGCTTACCCTGTCCCAGATCAAGTTGTTAATCCACATGCAGTGCACATGAATATGAGCCCACTCCAAGGTGACAATTCTGCTCAAGCCCTAACGACTCAAGTGGAGGAAAGCCCATGAGGTGCAGATAGGCTGAGAGCCTACTAGAAGGCTGATCTCTAGGGCCCAAACCTGCAAAATAAGAATTAGCATTCGCTATATTTATAAAACAAACTAAGGAAAAGAAGTCATAGCATAACTTACATGGATTGCGTATTAGAAACCGCAAATCCTCTTACTACATCGGACAGTAATATCCATTTAATGATACAAGTATGTAAGAGCTGCAGATCCCTAGTTGTAGGAGGAGACTTGATCCAAATCTTACAATAGGGCTAGGTAGTGAAAGTTCAATGAATTCTCTGATTCACTAAATAGTCATATTAAAGAGGTACACTAAAAATGGTCGGGCCTTCTGATCAACCTCCCGAGCATTCTGAGGTACAAAGCCTCGGTAGTGGAGGAGGATGCTCTAATAAGCAATACAATGTGAGTTCTTGAATGTCAGTAAGAGCCTTAGTAGATCAGTCTAGGAGCGCTGTTTGTGGATCGCATCGTCAAAGGGCATGGGTGTGCTAGAGAAATCGATTCATGTGATAGCAGAAAAGGAAATAGGGGAGAGTGTCAGCTCATCGATCAAAGTGTGGAAAGTGTGAGTAGTATCTATCCACCTCTCGAGCAGGGCATAAACTAAAGTATGGTCGACCCTCCCGATGACTGATAGAAGCATAGCTACGGACCAATTAAACTTGGTATCTCCGATCCTAGCCTGGACCAAGCTGGGGGGCTAGTCGGAGCATTTGTGAGCACCATAAAAATTTTCGTCGAACTGGATCGACACAACATCACCTTGGAAAGACAAATACACAGGTATTAAACATCATGTATGTACAAAAAACCTTAAAAGGGTAAGTATATGTTTATTAGTTGATACAAAAGAGCCCCCGAAACCCTTGCTCGACCTGTGCAGGTCGATTTGGACTGTGCAGAGCCAATCAACTTCACAGGTTAGGGCACATGATTTTTAATAATTTTTTGCAATTTTTCATATGTTTTGGATAAATAACATGTATATCAAGTCTATAAGTTGTAGGAAGCAAAGTTTAAGCCAAGAAATTACCTCTCCAACGGTTAGAAATGCTCGAGGTTTGTTTAATTTTGCTAAGAGGGGAATTTCCTCTCCCTTCAAAAAATCAAGGTCATTTTGGTAAGAAATTGGAGCAGAAAACTCCAACTCATGTGATTAGGGTACGACCAACAGATTTTGATGAAGAGCTAGCCATTTCAAGACTAATTTCGTGAAATTTGGTTAAGAAATGAAGGAGAAATCACAAAAGAGTGAAAAGGGTTTTGAGAGAGAAAAGTGAAGGAAAATAGATAAAGCGAATGGAGTATGGATATTAAGATACATATATATCTTCAGAAGGGCAAAAATATCATTTAAGTTCCCAACCTGTCAAAATCGCGTTTTAGTTAAAAAATTTGATGCAAGTGCACAGAAGACGCATGGAAGGCCAGTTGGCACCTCAAAGTGAAAGTTTCCTAAGAGTTAAGAGTTTGGTCCCCGATCCATCAAAATTACACTTTAGTCCCTGAGTGGGTATAATGCTAGTATAGTTTCAAAATGAATCAAACCATACCCCGAGTGGGTCAAATGCCAACATGAAACTTTTGCTCCCATAATAAGATTAGAAGCAATTAGAATTTTATTAGCTTATGCTTGTTATATGAATTTTAAACTATTTCAAATGGATGTCAAAAGTGCATTTCTGACTAGTTTTATTAAAAAGAGGTATATGTTGAACAACCGCCCAGTTTTGAGCATCATAAATTTTTAAATTATGTTTTTAAATTGTCAAGAGTCTTGTATAGTTTAAAGCAAGCTCCTAAAGCTTGGTATGAAAGGCTTAATGCATTTTTAATACAAAATGTTTTTTCAAAAGGGAAGGTTGACACTATACTGTTTGTGAAAACTCACTAGCATGATACATTAATTATCCAAATTTATATTGATGATATGGTATTTGGTGCTACTAACAAATCCTTGTATGAGGAAATTTCTAATTATAAGATTAGAGAATTTGGAAATAGCATCATGGAGGAACTCAAGTTCTTCTGAGGATTGCAAATCAAGCAATGCAAGGATGGCATTTATCAACCAATCCAAGTACACCAAAGAGCTTCTAAAAAGTTTTAGAATAGAAGGATGCAAGATTGCCAAGAAACCAATGAGCACATCAATAAAATTGGACAAAGATAAAAAGCGTAACCCAATTGATGAGAAGAAATATAGAGTTATGATTGGATCTCTACTTTATCTAATTGTATCTAGACCCAATGATAGAAGTTATTGTCTTTCTTGAGTCTCGAAGATTGGGAAGGGGTGAATCCAAGAGTAGGATGGGATTATTGGGCTTAAGATTTCTTTTCTAGAATCAATTTGAACCCAATTGACAGAAAAATTAAATTTTGAGGGGTAAAATAATAGTTTTAATAAGTTCAAGGACTAAATTATCAAAATCTTAAAGCATTAGCACATCAGCTACCCCCTTGGAAATTGTCAAAATGGTAACTGAAAAAACCACCGGGATGATCACTTTCTCATATGAAGTCCTACCATTTGAGGGAAGAGACCACAACAAGGCTCTCTACACAGCAATAAAGGTCAAAGGGAAGAGAACTCCATATGTGAGGGTGGATGATGGGTCAGCCATCAATGTGTGTCCTTCTTGCATACTCCCTAAGCTAGGGATAATTGCAAAAGACCTAAAACCATTAGATATGGTTATAAGGGCCTGCGATGAGATGAAGAGAGATGTGGAAGGAACATTTTCAGCAGCACTAGTGAAGACGAGTCCTATCAAATCCTAGCTGGAGTTCACTGTCTTAGACATCCCAATAACTTTTGCAATATTATTGGGAAGGCCATGGTTCCACGTCGAGGAGGAGTCCCTTCCACTGTGCATTAGAAGGTAAAGTTTCTTCATGAAGGTGAGATTGTCACTATCAATGCCGAAGGTGGTAAAGTTGTCTCAGACATCCAAGAAGCTATCAAGGACCATAGAAAGGTTCTAATCTAGGCCTTATCTAGTATAAGTGTTAGTTACCCCCAAGGAGAGGATCAAAATGGTAATTAACAAGACCACCAGGATTATCACTTTCTTGGATGAGGACCTACCGCTTGAGAGAAGAGACCATAATAAGGCCCTCTACATAGCAGCAGAAGTGATAGGAAAGAGAACCCCATGTGTGATGGTTGATAATGGGTCAGCTATCAATGTGTGTCCTTCTCGTATATTCCCTAAACTAGAGATGACTACGAAGGACCTAAAACCATCAAACACAGTCATAAGGGCCTATGAAGAGACAAAAAGAGATGTAGAAGGGACATTTTCAACACTGGAGAAGAAGAAACCTATTGAATCCTGGGTGGAGTTCACTGTCCTGGATATCCCGGTAACTTTTGCATTGTTATTGGAAACACCATAGTTCTATGCCCTAGGAGGAGTCCCTTCCACAATACATCAGAAAGTGAAATTCCCTCATGAAGGTGATAATGTCACCATCAACACCAAAGGTGGTAAGGTTGTCTCAGCAATCCAAGAAGTTGCCAAAGAGGTAGATGCTCTTACTGGATTCCAAGTGGCTATTCTCTACGAGGACTACATGGATCCTAAAGTAGCCAACATGTTCAAGAAGATGAACTTCATGCCTGGAATGGGGCTAAAAAAGAATCAGCAACATATCACGGAGCTGCCAAACTTCAAAGGCTAGAGGACTCGACATGGATTGGGTTACTCCAAAGTGGAAGACGAGGGCAAACCTAAGAGTAAGACTCTGAAATACATATTTGTCTAGGAGTACAAGCCCTACTCTGGGGAGCCTGAATTTGTCACTGTAGCTAGGACTGAGGTATTGGGATTCAAGATCTCCAAGAATCTTATCATTAACAGGATGGTTAAGCTGAGTATCAAAGAAGTTCGAGAAAAGGTCACCATCATAGTAGAGGAGCTGAAGCTGGAAGAGTTCGTCGCCTCGTCGAAGAAAATGAGTCAAGGGGAGCTAGCTGCTCTTATAGAAGATAATATTATTCATGTCTTTTATGATGATATAATAATGTCCAGCATTTTGTGAGGATGATGTTTCTTTCATTTCTAAGATTAATGATATGAATGATTTTGCTTACTAGTGCGATGTTTTTCTTGAAGGTAGTGTGCATTTTGATAATCATAACATGTGCATTATTGATATCAGTTCCGTACAAATTGATTCATTTAATTCAGGCACAGATGCAAATCCATAAAACATTTTGATAGCTCACAATATAACTTTTGAGAAAACGAGGGAATTCGAAAGAATAAAAAGAATTGGTATTTGTTAGGTCATATGACGATGCCTAGTCTAGACAGGAAAATAGCAGAGCACCATATTCCGACTTATTCGGTCAGACAAAATACAGGAATAGGTCACTAAGCAGGTTAAGGGAAATTTTTCTTGCTGTGGTTGACTACCCTAAATGGTTGGTGAACATTATCCTAGTCCTGAAGAATAATGGTAAGGTCCGAATATGCGTGGATTACTATGACTTGAATAAGGCATGCCCTAAGGATGACTTTCCTCTTCCTCATATAGACGTAATAGCCGAAAATGCCGCCTTGAATGTGATGTATTCCTTTGCAAATGGGTTCTCCGGGTATAATCATATCATGATGGCAGTAGTAGATAAGCTAAAAATGTAATTTATCACTAAATAGGAAACGTACTACTACAAGGTTATGCCTTTTGGACTAAGAGCAAACAACTACCTTATTTCACGACATGATGCATAAGGAGGTGGAGGCGTATGTAGATGACACGATGGTAAAGTTTGAAATAAGGAAAGGGCACTTCTAAGCTCTTGATAAGTTTTTAAGACGAGTGGAAAGGTATAAACTGAGACTCAATATGAAGAAAAGTGTATTTTGAGTTACATCAGGGAAGCTATGAAGGAACATAGTAAGTCAGTAAGGCATAGAGATCGATCTGGACAAGGTCAAGGCTATTCAAGAGATGTCAACCGCCAAAATTTTTCTATGACACTTGCAATACATCAATAATTCATTTCTAAGCTCACAATGGTTTGTAATCCTATCTTCAAGCTTTTAAGGCAACATTAACCTATTGTGTGGGATGAACATTGTCAGAAGGCCTTCGATAGAATCAAAAAATATCTAATGAAGTCGCCGGTACTAAAGCCGCCAAAGGATAACAAGCAGTTTATCTTATACATAGCCTTAGAGGAGGAAGCCATAGGGGCAATGGTAGTGCAGTGCGGACCCATTAATGTGGAGCATGCAGTCTATTATCTCAATAAGAAGTTGTTGCCTTACGGGTCGAAGTACAATCTCGTAAGGAATATATGTTTGGCTATGATATGAGCTATGAGGAAGCTGCGACATTATTGCCAATCATACAGGGTGCAGGCGATCTCGAAATTTGACCCACTGAAGTATCTATTTGAAGCTCTATCTCTTACAAGAAGATTGGCTAAGTGGTTTGTGGTCCTAACAGAGTTCCACATCGAGTACGTTACTGAAAAAGTAGTTAAGGGTAAGGCTATAGCATAATTTTTAGCTCATAATGTGATCAAAGGTGATAACCCTTGGGATTTGGATTTTCTGATGAAAACTTAGGGACAATCGAGATTCAAGAATGGAAGATGTACTTCAATGGAGCTATAAATGCAAAAGGTGTAGGATTACGAGTGGTTCTGATCACGCTAGAAGGAGAAATGTTGTCAATAGCCAAGAGATTGGACTTTAGAGTGACCAATAATATGTCGTAGTACAAAGCATGTTTATCTGGATTAGAAATAGCCGTGGTAATAGAAGCAAAGTAGTTGATGGTCTACGGGGACGCCATGTTGTAATTCAACAAGCCATCTAGGAATAGGAAGTAAAAGAAGAGAGGTTGAAGCCGTATGTTAATTATCTTAGGACTTTAGTATGTAATTTTTCTAAGTGTTCATTTGTACACTTGCCTTGAGATGAGAATTAGATGGTGCATATGTTGGCTACCCTATCGTCTATATAGGTCAACCCCTCACAGTTTTCGATGAAGCCTTTGGTGATTGTGGAATTGGGTGCACCTTGTTACTAAGGGGTCGAGTAATTCAAGTTCAGATGGGACCAAAAGAGAAGCGTTGGTTTTATGATCTGAAGAGGTTTGTACAAAACATGGAATATCCAAATGAAGTGATTGTCAGGGAAAGATAGGCATTGCAGATTCAAGCTAAGAATTACATCAACCATGAAGGAGTCTTATATAAAAGAATGGTTTCAAGTGTACAACTCTGATGTATAACTAAAATATAAGCTCAAGCAGTAATGAAAGAAATGCATAAAGGATTATGCAGGCCTCATATGAACGGCATAATGCTAACTAGGAAGATCATGCGTCAAGGATGTTATTGGTTAACAAAGGAAAGGATTGCATAGCATTGGTGAGGAAGTGCCATGAGTGCCAATTGTACAGTGATCTGAGTCGCATACCTCTGATCGAGTTGCACAATTAATGTCTCATTGACCCTTTGCAGCCTAGCGGATCGACATCATTGGAGAAATAAAGCCTCCCTCGAATGATCATAAGTTCTTAGTCATAGCGGTTGACTATTATTTTAAGTAGGTTGAAGCCGAGTTGTTCACTACCGTGGAGGCAAGGTGGATGGCTAGATTTATAGAAAAGAACCTGATCTATAGATACAAGATCCCACAACATGTCGTGACAGATAATGGGGTGCAGTTCATGGATGAGAAGCACACTTGCTAGCATAATACAAGATCGAGCATCATAAGTCTTCTTCATATAGACCTCAAGCGAATGGAGTGGTAGAAGCAGCCAATAAGAACTTGAAGAAAATACTTTCTAACATGGTGTGGAATCATAGAGACTAGTCGTTTCGATTACCCTTTACATTTTAGAGATATCGAACAACCGAGCGGATGTCGACTAGGCAAACACCATACTCTATGGTTTACGGGACTGGAGCAGTTTTACCGATTGAGTTGGAGTTAAGTCTTTGAGAGTTGTATTAGAAGCTAAACTATCAAAGTATCAATGGATCGAACAGAGATACCAGTAGTTGGCTCTAGTCAATGAAGAAAGGATGAAAGCCATATACAATATGTAGTTGTATCAGAAAAGGATAGCTAGGGCATTAAGTAAGAAAGTGAAGCTGAGAAAGATCAAAGCTGGTGATCTAGACCTACCACATTCGACCCGAGAGGGAAGTTTAGGCCTAATTAGGAAGGCGCGTACTTAGTAAGAAGATCCTGCCTAAGGGAGCTGCTAAGGTCTCAGACCTAGAGTGGAACGAGTTCATTGAACCAATCAACCTGGATCATCTCAAGAAGTACTATGTACAGAAATAAGTAATAAATAGAAAAAATGGCATGTTGATTAGAAAAAACTAAAAAGGCTGGTTAGGCAAAAATCAAGATAACAAGAGAGAAAATAATCAACCAAAAAATCTGAAAAGATTGGCTGATGGTAGGAGTTATATCATGAGAAATCAAAATGTACCCATCTGGGCTTTTACTGAGTGAATAAATTATTTAGAATTTTTATCAAACATATATACGTCTGTTTACCATTCTACATACTAATTGAAGGAAAAACAAAGCTAAAAGTCATAAACAAAATAAATGAGATCTCAAAAAAGAAGCGTGCTTTCTATATTCTTCTTCTCTTCGCATCTGCATCCTTAGATAGAGGGGGTAGTTCTGGAGTCCTCTTGAACCGTGCAAAACTAGGAGAAGTGGAAATCTGAAGCTGAACCCGAGCCTTGAAGTTGTCATCAATGGTCAGAATGCTTCGGAGTCGGGGTTTCGCTCTTTGTCTTAGGGGGACCAAAGTCTCTCAATCTTATCCCGAAAATCCTATCTGAGTGGGAAGCTTTCGAATTTAGGAAGGAATTCCAAGATCCGTTGTTTCTGCCCATACTGGTGGATAAGTCTCGACAATGTGTAAAAGGTGGATGCCCGCAGTCTAGGTAAGAGTATACAATCACCATACACCATGAGCGTAACATATTTGATTCTCCACTAAGGGCAAGTCCAATTGATTCTCCACCAAGGGCAAGTTCAATTTATGAGTGTGTCTAAAATGCCCTTCATCCAAGAAATTCAGGCATCATGACCTATGCGGTAACAACAGATCGAGTTTGAACAATTGTGTTACATGTAATTGTACACTCATGTAATTGTATACCACAATTGCAGGGTTATTTTCTCTTATTGATAAATATTCTCGTATTACGGGGTTGTTTTCTAATATTTGTAAATGTACCCCTCTTACGGGGTTGTTTTCTCAAGTTAAAAACTTTACCCCTTCTACGAGGCTGCTTTCTTAGACTGGCAATTACACTACTTTTACGGGGTTTTTTTCTCAGATTTTTAAATATACACATTTTACGGTTGTTAGATTCATAAATATACACGTTTTACGAGGTTATTTACTTATATTGATAAATATACCATTTTTATGAGATTTTTTTCTGATATTAAATTATTAGCACCATTATAGGTTTTTTTCTCAAATTGATAAATATACACGTTTTACGAAGTTATTTTCTTATATTAAGAAATATACCCTTTTATGGGGTTGTTTACTCATTTTATCAAATTAACTCGTTTAAGGGGTTATTTTCTCATACTCATAAATACACCAAAATTATGGGGTTATTTTTTGAGATTCACAAATATCACCGTATTACGAGGTTGTTCTCTAATATTTATAAATATACCCCTTTTATGGGGTTACTTTCTCATAATAAAAAATTTACCTCTTCTACGAAGTCGTTTCTTAGACTTGCAAATACACTACTTTTACTGGGTTGTTTTCTCAGATTCATAAATATACATGTTTTACGGGATTGATTTCTCATATTATAAAATTAACCCATTTAAGGGGTTGTTTTCTCATACTCACAAATATACCACAATTACAGTGTTATTTTCTCCGATTGATAAATATCCCCGTATTACGGGGTTATTTTCTAATATTTATAAAAATATACCCCTCTTACGGGGTTGTTTTCTCCGACTGATAAATATTCCCGTATTACAAGGTTGTTTTCTAATATTTAGAAATATACCTCTCTTACGGGGTTGTTTTCTCATATTAAAAAATTTACCCCTTCTACGAGGATGTTTTCTGAGACTCGCAATTACACTACTTTTACAGTGTTGTTTTCTCAGATTCATAAATATACATGTTTTATGGGGTTATTTTCTTATATTGATAAATATAATACTTTTACGGTGTCGTTTTCTTATATTAAATTATTAGCAATATTATGAGGTTGTTTTCTGAAATTTATAAATATACACATTTTATGGGGTAATTTCTTTATATTGACAAATATACCCCTTTTACCGGTTTGTTTTCTCTTATTATAAAATTAACCCATTTAAGGGATTATTTTCTCATACTCACAAATATGCCATAATTACCGGGTTATTTTCTCATATTCATAAATATCACCGTATTACGGGGTTATTTTTTAATGTTTATAAATACACCCCTCTTACGGGGTTATTTTCTCATATTAAAAAATTTACCCCTTCTACGGGGCTGTTTTCTTAAAACTAGCAATTATACTACTTTTACGGGATTTTTTTTTTAGATTTATAAATATACACCTTTTACGGAGTTATTTTCTTAATATTGATAAACATACCACTTTTATGGGGTCGTTTTCTCTTATTAAATTATTAGAAATATTATGGGGTTATTTTCTCAAATTCATATAAATATACACGGTTTATGGAGTTATTTTCTTATATAGACAAATATACCTTTTTACGGGGTTATTTTCTTATATTATAGAATTAACCCATTTAAGGAGTTGTTTTCTCATACTAACAAATATACTAAAATTACGGGGTTATTTTCTCCGATTGATAAATATCCCCGTATTACGGGGTTGTTTTCTAACATTTATAAATACACCCCTCTTATGGGGTTGTTTTCTCATATTAAAAAATTTACCCCTTCTACGGGACTGTTTTCTTATACTGGCAATCACACTACCTTTACGAGATTATTTTCTCAGATTCAAAAATATAAATATTTTACGGGATTATTTTTTTATATTGATAAATATACCACTTTGACGAGGTCGTTTTCTCATATTAGATTATTAGCACTATTATGGGTTATTTTCTCAAATTCATAAATATACACGTTTTACGGGGTTATTTCTTATATTGACAAATATACTACTTTTACGGGGTTGTTTTCTAGATTCATAAATATACAAGTTTTGTGGAGTTATTTTCTTAATACTGTTAAATATACCATTTTTACGGGATTGTTTTCTCATATTCAATTATTAGCAATATTATGGGGTTGTTTTCTCAAATTTACAAATATACACGTTTTACGGGGTTATTTTCCTATATTGATAAATATACCCCTTTTCACGAGGTTGTTTTCTCATATTATAAAATTAACCAATTTAATTGGTTGGTAATACTCACAAATATACCACAATTACGGTATTATTTTCTCAGATTCATAAATATTTCCGTATTATAGGGTTATTATCTCATATTTAAAAATTTACCCCTTCTATGATGTTGTTTTCTTAGACTGGCAATTCCATTACTTTGACGGGATTGTTTTTTTATATTCATAAATATACACCTTTTATGGAGTTATTTTCTTAATATTGATAAATATACCACTTTTACGGGGTCGTCTTCTCATATTAAATTATTAGCACTATTATGGGGTTGCTTTCTCAAATTGATAAATATACACGTTTCACGAGGTTATTTTCTTATATTGACAAATATACCCCTTTTACGGGTTTGTTTTCTCAAATTATAAAATTAACCAATTTAAGGGGTTGTTTTCTCATACTCACAAATATACCATAATTACGGGGTTATTTTCTCAGCTTTATAAATATTCCCGTATTACAGGGTTGTTATCTCATATTAAAACATTTACCCTTTCTACGAGGCTGTTTCTTTAGATCGGCAATTATACTACTTTTTGGGGATTATTTTCTGATATTCATAAATATACACGTTTTATGAAGTTATTTTCTTTTATTGATAAATATACCACTTTGACGAGGTTGTTTTCTCATATTAAATTATTAGCACTATTACGGTGTTGTTTCTTCACATTCACAAATATACACGTTTTACAGGGTTATTAATTTATACTGATAAATATACCATTTTTACGGGGTCGTTTTCTCATATTAAAGTATTAGCACTATTATAGTGTTGTTTTCTCAAATTCATAAATATACACGTTTTACGGGGTTATTTTCTTATATTGACAAATATACCTCTTTTACGGGGTTGTTTTCTCATATTAAAAAATTTACTCCTTCTACGAGGCTGTTTCCTTAGACTCGCAATTACACTACTTTTACAGGGTTATTTTCTCATATTCATAAATATCACCGTATTACGGGGTTGTTTTCTAATGTTTATAAATACACCCCCTTACGGGGTTATTTTCTCATATTAAAAAATTTACCCCTTCTATAGGGCTGTTTTCTTAAAACTGGCAATTACACTACTTTTACGGGATTGTTTTTTCAGATTCATAAATATACACCTTTTATGGAGTTATTTTCTTAATATTGATAAATATACTACTTTTATGGGGTCTTTTTCTCATATTAAATTATTAACACTATCACGGGGTTATTTTCTCAAATTCATAAATATACACGTTTACAGAGTTATTTTCTTATATTGACAAATATATCCTTTTTACGGGGTTGTTTTCTCATATTATAAAATTACACAATTTAAGGGGTTGTTTTCTCATACTCACAAATATACCAAAATTACGGGGTTATTTTTTCCAATTGATAAATATCCCCGTATTACGGGGTTGTTTTCTAACATTTATAAATATACCCCTCTTACTGGGCTTTTTCTCATATTAAAAAATTTACCCTTTCTACGGGGCTGTTTTCTTAAAATAGTAATCACACTACCTTTACGGGGTTATTTTCTCAGATTCATAAATATACACGTTTTATGGGATTATTTTCTTAT
The DNA here is from genome assembly GCF_019578655.1 of Ricinus communis. NCBI lineage: Eukaryota > Viridiplantae > Streptophyta > Magnoliopsida > Malpighiales > Euphorbiaceae > Ricinus > Ricinus communis. The sequence goes on from NC_063259.1 coordinate 7,059,529, forward strand.
ATTGATAAATATACTACTTTTACGGAGTTATTTTCTCATATTATAAAATTAACCCATTTAAGGGGTTGTTTTCTCATACTCATAAATATACCACAATTACGGGGTTATTTTATCATATTCATAAATATCACCGTATTACGGAGTTATTTTTTAATATTTATAAATATACCCCTCTTACGGGGTTGTTTTCTCATATTAAAAAATTTACCCCGTCTATGCAGCTGTTTTCTTAGACTCGCAATTACACTACTTTTACGGGGTTGTTTTCTGAGATTTATAATTTTACACGTTTTACGGGTTATTTTCTTATATTGATCGATATACCATTTTTATGGGGTCGTTTTTTCATATTAAATTATTAGCACTATTATGGAGTTGTTTTCTCAAATTCATAAATATACACGTTTTACGGGATTATTTTCTTATATTGACAAATATACCCCTTTCACGAGGTTGTTTTCTCATATTAAAAAATTTACCCCTTCTATGAGGCTGTTTTCTCAGACTCGCAATTACACTACTTTTACGGGGTTGTTTTCTGAGATTCATAAATATAAACGTTTTACGTGGTTATTTTCTTATATTGATAAATATACCAGTTTTACAGGGTTATTTTCTCATATTAAATTCTTAGCACTATTATGGGGTTGTTTTCATAAATATATACCTTTTACGGGATTATTATATTGACAAATATACCCTTTTTACGGGATTGTTTTCTCATATTAAAAAAATTCACCCCTTCTACGAGGTTGTTTTCTTAGACTCGCAATTACATTACTTTTATGGGGTTGTTTTCTCAGATTCATAAATATACACGTTTTACAAAATTATTTTCTTATATTGATAAATATACTACTTTTATGTTGTCATTTTTTCATATTAAATTATTAGCAATATTATGGGATTGTTTTCTCAAATTCATAAATATACATGTTTTGCGGGGTTATTTTCTTATATTGACAAATCTAAACTTTTATGGGATTGTTTTCTCATATTATAAAATTAACCAATTTAAGGGGTCGTTTTTTTATACTCACAAATATACCACAATTATGGGGTTATTTTCTCATATTCATAAATATCCTCGTATTACGGGGTTGTTTTCTCATATTGAAAAATTTACCCCTTCTACAAGGCTATTTTCTTAGACTGGCATTTACACAAATTTTATGGGGTTGTTTTCTAGGTTCATAAATATACACGTTTTATAGAATTATTTTCTTAATAATTATAAATATACCACTTTTACGGGATCATTTTTCAGATTAAATTATTAGCAATATTATGGAGTTGTTTTCTTAAATTCATAAATATACACGTTTTACAGGGTATTTTCTTATATTGACAAACATACCCCTTTTATGGGGTTGTTTTCTCATATTATAATATTAAATAATTTAAGGAGTTGTTTTCTCATACTCACAAATATACCACAATTACGGGGTTATTTTCTCAGATTCATAAATATTCCCGTAGTATGGGGTTGTTATCTCATATTAAAAAATTTACCTTGTGACAGCCTGGCCTAGAGAAGCGGTCCGACAAGGGCGGGAAGTGGACGCTCGGGCAAATATAGGATGCCTGGATAAGGAGCAACTTCTGGCAGACTTCTAGGATGGCAGCACTCTAAGGCACGGGGGTAGATGAATGAATCGAATTGCACATTGAAACGAGGCAGGAATGGTTGATAACATATATATAAAGAGTTAGAATTAATCACACGAGGCACCTTTTGTTTGTTTGGCTGTGGAGTTATAGGAACTCTGAAGTTAAATGTGCTTGTTTAGAGAAATTCCAAGGTGGGGGACCTCCTAGAAAGTTCTTGAACCCACCAAAGGGACAAAACCGTGAGGCTAGTGGGCGCCAAAGCAGACAATATCTCATGTGTTTTAGTTCGGGGTCGTTATAAAATGGTATAAGAGCCGAACCCCTCTAGTAGATGTGTGGTTCGAGGATGAACTAGACAGAGCTGGTGGGCATGTGACAGTGGATGCCCGAGCAAATATAGGATGCCTGGACAACGAGCGGCTTCTGGCAGGCTTCTAGGATGGCAGCATTCTAAGATACGGAGGTACATGAATGGATCGAATTGCATATCGAAATGGGGCGGGAATGGTTGATAACATATATGTAAAGACTTGGAACTAATCACATGAGGCGCCTTTTGGTTATTTGGCTGTGGAATTATAGGAACTCCTAAATTAACCGTGCTTGGTTCAGAGAAACTCCAAGATGGGGGACCTCTTGGGAAGTTATCGAACCCACCAATAGGACAAAACCGTGAGGCCAGTGGGGGCCAAAGCGGACAATATCTCATGTGATCTGGTTCAGGGTCGTTACATACCATTTACGATGCTGTTTTCTTAGATTGGCAATTACACTACTTTTACGGGGTTGTTTTCTCATATTCATAAATATACACCTTTTATGGAGTAATTTTCTTAATATTGATAAATATAACACTTTTACGGGATTATTTTCTCATATTAAATTATTAGCACTATTATGGAGTTGTTTTCTCAAATTGATAAATATACATGTTTCAGGGGGTTATTTTCTTATGTTGACAAATATGCCCTTTTACGAGGTTGTTTTCTCATATTATAAAATTAACACATTTAAAGGTTTATTTTCTCATACTCATAAATATACCACAATTACGGGTTTATTTTCTCATATTAAAAAATTTACCTATTCTATGAGGCTGTTTCCTTAGACTCGCAATTACACTACTTTTACGGGGTTGTTTTCTCAAATTCATAAATATACACGTTTTACGGAGTTATTTTCTTATATTGATAAATATACCACTTTTACGGGGTCATTTTTTCATATTATATTATTAGCACTATTAAGAGATAGTTTTCTCAAATTGATAAATATACACGTCTTATGGAGATATTTTCTTATATTGACAAATATACCCCTTTTACGGGGTTGTTTTCTCATATTATAAAATTAACACATTTAAAGGGTTGTTTTCTCATACTCATAAATATACCACAGTTACGGGATTATTTTCTTAGATTCATATCTTAGACTGGTAATTACACTACTTCTATGAGGTTATTTTTTCAAATTCATAAATATACACCTTTTACAAAGTTATTTTCTGAATATTGATAAATACACCACTTTTACGTGGTCCTTTTTTCATATTTAATTATTAGTATTATAATGGGGTTATTTAATCAAATTGATAAATATACACGTTTTACGGGGTTATTTCCTTATATTGTTAAATATAACTCTTTTACGGGGTTATTCCTTATATTGATGAATATAACCCGTTTATGGGATTGTTTTCTAATACTTATAAATATACCTCTCTTACGGGGTTGTTTTCTCATACTAAAAAATTTACTCCTTCTACAAGGCTGTTTGCTTGGACTCGTAGTTATACTACTTTTACGAGGTTGTTTTCTCAGATTCATAAATATACATGTTTTACGGGGTTATTTTCTTATATTAATAAATATACCACTTTTACAGGGTCGTTTTCTCGTATTAAATTATTAGCACTATTAGGGGGTTGTTTTCTCAAATTTAGAAATATACACGTTTTACAGGGTTATTTTCTTACATTGATAAATATACTCCTTTTACGGGGTTGATTTCTCATATTATAAAATTAACCCATTTAAGGTGTTGTTTTCTCATACTCACAAATATACTAAAATTATGGGGTTATTTTCTCCGATTAATAAATATCCCTATATTACGAGGTTGATTTCTAAATTTAGAAATATACCCCTCTTACGGGGTTGTTTTCTCATATTAAAAAATTCACCCCTTCTACGAGGTTGTTTTCTTATACTAGTAATTACACTACTTTTACGGGGTTGTTTTTTCAGATTCATAAATATACATGTTTTACGGAGTGTTTTCTTATATTGATAAATATACCACTTTTATGGTGTCGTTTTCTCATATTAAATTATTACCAATATTTTGGGATTTTTTCTCAAATTGATAAATATACACGTATTACGGGGTTGTTTTCTTAGACTAGGAATTACACTACTTTTACGGGGTTATTTTCTAGGTTCATAAATATACACGTTTTACGGAGTTATTTTCTGAATATTGATAAATATACCACATTTACGGGGTCGTTTTCTCATATGAAATTATTATCACTATTATGGGCTTATTTTCTCAAATTCATAAATATACAGGTTTTACGGAGTTATTTCCATATATTGACAAATATAACCCTTTTATGGGGTTGTTTTCTCTTATTATAAAATTAACCTATTTAAGAGGTTGTTTTCTCATACTCACAAATATGCTATAATTACAGGGTTATTTTCTCAGATTCATAAATATCACCACATTAAAGGGTCGTGTTTTCTAATGTTTATAAATATATCCCCTTACCGAGTTATTTTCTCATACTAAAAAATTTACCCCTTCTACAGGGCTGTTTTCTTAGATTGGCAATTACACTACTTTTACGGGGTTGGTTTTTTTTTAGATTCATAAATATACACCTTTTACGGAGTAATTTTTCTAATATTGATAAATATACCACTTTTACGTGATTGTTTTCTCATATTAAATTATTAGCACAAATAAGGGGTTATTTTCTCAATTCATAAATATACACGTTTTGCGGAGATATTTTTTTATATTGACAAATCTACCCCTTTTACAAGGTTGTTTTCTCATATTATAAAATTAACCCATTTAAGGGGGTGTTTTCTCATACTCATATATATACCATAATTAAGGGGTTATTTTTTCAAATTCATAAATATTCCTGTATTACAGGGTTGTTTTCTAATGTTTATAAATATACCCCCTTACATAGTTATTTTCTCATATTAAAAAATTTACCCCTTCTTCGGGGCTGCTTTCTTAGACTGGCAATTACACTACTTTAATAGGATTATTTTTTCAAATTCATAAATATATACCTTTTACGAAGTTATTTTCTTAATATTGATAAATACACCACTTTTACGAGGTCATTTTTTCATATTTAATTATTAGCACTATTATGAGGTTGTTTTCTCAAATTGATAAATATATACATTTTACGGGGTTATTTTCGTATGTTGACAAATATACCCCATTTACGGGGTTGTTTTCTCATATTATAAAATTAACCCATTTAACGGGTTGTTTTCTCATACTCACAAATAAATCAACATTACGAGGTTATTTTATCCGATTAATAAACATCTCCATATTACGGAGTTATTTTCTGATATTTATAAATATACCTCTCTTTTACCCCTTCGACAAGGTTGTTTTCTTAGACTCGCAATTACACTACTTTTACGGGGTTATTTTCTCAGATTCATAAATATACACATTTTACGAGGTTAATTTCTTATATTGATAAATATACCACTTTTACGGGGTCGTTTTCCTATATTAAATTAGTAGCACCATTTAAGGGGTTATTTTTTGAGACTCATATATATACCACAATTATGGAGTTATTTTCTCAAATTCATATATATACCCCAATTACGGGGTTGTTCTCTAATATTTATAAATATATCCCTCTTACGGGGTTGTTTTGTCATATTAAAAAATTTACCCCTTCTATGATGATGTTTTCTTAGCCTTGCAATTACACTAATTTTACGGGGTTGTTTTCTCAAATTCATAAATATACACATTTTACAGAGTAATTTTCTTATATTGGTAAATATACCACTTCTATGGGATCGTTTTCTCATATTAAGTTATTAGCACTATTATGGAGTTATTTTATCAAATTGATAAATATAGACATTTTACGGGATTATTTCCTTATATTGACAAATATACCCCTTTTACGAGGTTATGCTCATATTATAAAATCAACCCATTTAAGGAATTATTTTCTCATACTCACAAATATACCACAATTACAGGGTTACTTTCTCAGATTTACAAATATCACCGTATTACGGGATTGTTCTCTAATATTTATAAATATACCCCTCTTATGGGGTTGTTTTCTCATATTAAAAAAATTACCGCTTCTAAGGGAATGTTTTCTTAGACTAGCAATTACACTACTTTTACGGGGTTATTTTCTCATATTCATAAATATACACGTTTTACGGGGTTATTTTCTTATATTTGTAAATATACCACTTCTACGAGATCGCTTTCTCATATTAAATTATTAGCACTATTATGGGGTTATTTTCTCAAATTGATAAATGTACATGTTTTATGAGATTATTTTCTTATATTGAAAAATATACTCCTTTTACGGGGTTGTTTTCTCATATCATAAAATTAACCCATTTAAGAGGTTGTTTTCTCATACTCACAGATATACCAAAATTACATGGTGATTTTCTTCGATTGATAAATATCCCTGTATTATGGGGTGATTTTCTAATATTTATAAATATACCCCTCTTACGGGGTTATTTTTTCATATTAAAAAAATTTTACCCCTTATACAAGGCTGTTTTCTTAGACATGCAATTACATTACTTTTTCGGGGCCATTTTCTTAGTTTCATAAATATACACATTTACGGGGCCATTTTCTTATATTAAATTATTAGCACTATTATTGGGTTCTTTTCTCAAATACATAAATATACACGTTTTACGGGTTATTTTCTTATATTGACAAATATACGCCTTTTACGGGGTTGTTGTCTCATATTAAAAAATTAATAAATTTTAGGGGTTGTTTCATCATACTCACAAATATACCATAATTACGGGGTTATTTTCTTAGGTCCATAAATATCCCCGTATTACAGGGTTATTTTCTCATATCAAAATATTTATCCCTTGTCCGAAGCTGTTTTCTTAGACCGGTAATTACACTACTTTTACTTGGTTGTTTTATCAGATTTATAAATATACACGTTTTACGAAATTATTTTCTTATATTGATAAATATACCACTTTTATAGGGTCGATGTCTAATATTAAATTATTAGCACTATTATGGAATTATTTTTTTAAATTCATAAATATACATGTTTGACGAAGTTATTATCTTATATTGATAAATATATCACTTTTACAGGGTCATTTTCTAATATTAAATTATTAGCATTATTATGGGGTTATTTTCTCAAATTCATAAATATACTTGTTTTATGAAGTTATTTTCTTATATTGACAAATATACCCCTTTTACGGGATTGTTTTCTCATATTAAAATATTTCTCCCTTGTACGAGGCTATTTTCTTAGACTGACAATTACACTACTTTTACAGGGTTATTTTCTCTGATTTAAAAACATACATGTTTACGGAGTTATTTTCTTATATTGATAAATATACCACTTTTACAGGGTCATTTTTTCATTAAATTAATAGTAATATTATGGGGTTATTATCTCAAATTCATAACTATACACGTTTTACAAAGTTATTCTCTTATATTGACAAATATACCCTTTTTACGGGGATGCTTTCTCGTATTATAAAATTAACCTATTTAAGGGATTGTTTTCTCATATTCACAAATATACCAATATTATGGGGTTATTTTCTCATATTTATAAATATCACTATATTACGGGGTTGTTTTCTAATATTTATAAATATACCACTCTTACGAGGTAGTTTTCTCGTATTAAAAAAATTATCCTTTCTACAGAGGCGATTTTCTTATCCTCGCATTTACACTACTTTTACGGGGGTTGTTTTCTGAAGATTCATAAATATACACATTTTACAGGGTTATTTTCTTATATTGGTAAATCTACCATTCCTACAGGATCGCTTTCTTGTATTAAATTATTAGCACTATTATGGGGTTATTTTCTCAAATTGTTAAATATACACGTTTTATGGGATTATTTTCTTATATTGACAAATATACCACTTTTACGGGGTTGTTTTCTCATATTATAAAATTAATCCATTTAAGAGGTTGCTTTCTCATACTCATAGATATACCAAAATTACATGGTTATTTTCTCCAGTTCAGAAATATAACCGTATTATGGGGTTGTTTTCTAATATTTATAAATATATCCCTCTTATGAGGTTGTTTACTCATATTAAAAAAATTTACCGCTTATAAAAGGTTGTTCTTTTAGAATCGCAATTACACTACTTTTTCGGGGCAGTTTTCTCGGATTCATAAATATACACGTTTTACGGGGTTATTTTCTTATATTGATAAATATAGCACTTTTACGGGGACATTTTCTTATATTAAATTATTAGCACTATTATTGGGTTGTTTTCTCAAATTTATAAATATACACGTTTTACGAGATTATTTTCTTATATTGACAAATATACCCCTTTTACGGGTTGTCTTCTCATATTATAAAATTAACCTATTTAAGGGGTTGTTTTTTCATATTCACAAATATACCACAATTACGGCGTCATTTTCTCAGATTCATAAATATCACCGTATTACAGGGTTATTTTTTAATATTTATAAATATATCCCTCTTATGGGGTTGTTTTCTCATATTAAAAAATTTACGCCTTCTACGAGGATGTTTTCTTAAAATGGCAATTACACTACTTTTACAGGGTTGTTTTCTCAGATTCATAAATATACACGTTTTACGGGGTTATTTTCTTATATTGATAAATATACCACTTTGATAGGGTCGTTTTCTCATATTAAATTATTAGCACTATTATGGGGTTGTTTTCTCAAATTCATAAATATACACGTTTTATGGGATTATTTTCTTATATTGACAAATATACCCCTTTTACGGGGTTCTTTTCTCATATTAAAAAATTAATAAATTTTAGGGGTTCGTAAATTCATAAATTTATATGTTTTACGGGGTTATTTTCTTATATTGATAAATCTCTTTTATGGGGTTGATTTCTCATATTATAAATTAACCCATTTAAGGAGTTGTTTGCTAATACTCATAAATATACCAAAATTATATTGTTATTTTCTCCAATTGATAAATATCCCTGTATTAAGTGGTTGTTTTCTAATATTTATAGATATACCCCTCTTACGAGGTTCTTTTCTCATATGAAAAAATTTACCCCTTTTACGCGGCTGTTTTCTTAGACTAGCAATTACACTACTTTTACGGGATGGTTTTTTTCAGATTCATAAATATACACTTTTTATGGAATTATTTTCTTAATATTGATAAATATACTACTTTTACGGGATCGTTTTCTCATATTAAATTATTAGTACTATTATGGGTATATTTTCTCAAATTTATAAATACACATATTTTATGGGGTTATATTCTTATATTGAGAAATATACCCCTTTTAAGGGGTTGTTTTATCATATTTTAAAATTAACCCATTTAAGGGGTTGTTTTCTCATACTCACAAATATACCATAATTGCAGGGTTATTTTCTTAGATTCATAAATATCACCTATTACGAGGCTGTTTTCTAATATTTATAAATCTATTCCTTTACGGGGTTGTTTTCTCATATTAAAAATTTACTCCTTCTACAAGGCTGTTTTCTTAGACAGGCAACTACACTACTTTAACAGGGTTATTTTCTCAGATTCATAAATATACACGTTTTACGAGGTTAATTTCTTGTATTGATAAATATACCACTTTGATGGGGTTATTTTCTCATATTAAATTATTAGCATTATTATGGGGTTATACCACTAATGTGCTCACAATTATACCTCAAATGTGGGGTTATTTTTTCAGATTCATAAATATACACGTTTTACAGGATTATTTTCTTATATTGACAAATATATCCCTTTTACTGGATTTGTTTCTCTTATTATAAAATTAACCCATTTAAGGGGTTATTTTCTAATACTCACAAATATATCACAATTACGAGGTTATTTTTTCAGATTGATAAATATTATCGTATTACGATGTTGTTTTCTAATACTTATAAATATACCCCTCTTACGGGGTTATTTTCTCGTATTAAAAAATTTACCCCTTCTACGTGGCTATTTTCTTAGACTGGTAATTACACTATTTTTACGAGGTTCTTTTGTTAGAGTCTAAATATACACGTTTTACGAGGTCATTTCTTATATTAAAAAATATACCACTTTTACGGGGTCGTTTTCTCATATTAAATTATTAGCACTATTATGGGGTCGTTTTCTCAAATTGATAAATACATACATTCTACGAGGTTATTTTCTTATATTGACAAATATACCCCTTTTACGGGGTTGTTTTCTCATATTATAAAATTAACCAATTTAAGGGGTTGTTTTCTCAGATTCATAAATATACCACAATTACGAGGTTATTTTTTCAAATTTAAATAATTACCCTTCTACGAGGCTGTTTTCTTGGACTCGCAATTGCACTACATTTATGGGATTATTCTCTCAGATTCATAAATATACACGTTTTATAGGGTTACTTTCTTATATTCATAAATATGCCACTATTACGGTGTCGTTTTCTCATATTAAATTATTAGCACTATTATGGGGTTGTTTCTCAAATTCATAGATATACACATTTTATGGGATTATTTTCTTATATTGACAAATCTACCCATTTTACGGGGTTGTTTTATGATATTATAAAATTAACCAATTTAAGGGGTTATTTTCTCATACTCACAAATATACCACAATTATGGCGTTATTTTCTCAGATTCATAAATATTCCCGTATTACGGGGTTATTATCTCATATTAAAAGATTTACCCCTTCTACGAGGCTGTTTTCTTGGATTGGGAATTGCACTATTTTTACGGGATTATTAAATTATTAGCATTATTAGGAATTATTTTCTCAAATTCATAAATGTACACGTTTTACGGGACTATTTTCTTATATAGACACATATACCCATTTTACGGGGTTATTTTTTCATATTATAAAATTAACCCATTTAAGTGGTTGTCTTCTCATACTCACAAATATACCATAATTACGAGGTTATTTTCTTAGATTCATAAATATCACCATATTATGGGGTTGTTTTCTCATATTAAAAAATCTAACTCTTCTATGATGTTTTCTTAGACTGGCAATTACACTACTTTAATGGAATTATTTTTTCAGATTTATAAATATACACATTTTACGGGGTTATTTTATTATATTGATAAATATACCACTTTTACAAGGTCATTTTCTCATATTAAATTATTAGCACTATTATGTATTATTTTCTCAAATTCAAAAATATACACGTTTCACACGGTTATTTTCTTATATGACAAATATACTCCTTTTACGGGGTTATTTTCTCATCTTATAAAATTAACCCATTTAAGGGATTGTTTTCTAATATTTATAAATGTACCCCACTTACGGGGTTGTTTTCCCATATTAAGACATTTACCCCTTCTACGAGGCTGTTTTCTTATATTGGCAATTATACAACTTTTTCAGGATTATTTTCTCATATTCATAAATATACACGTTTTACGAAGTTATTTTCTTTTATTGATAAATATACCACTTTTATGGGATCATTTTTTTATATTAAATTATTAGCACTATTATCGGTTGTTTTCTCAAATTCATAAATATATACGTTTTACGAGGTTATTTTCTTATATTGACAAATATACCCCTTTTACGGGGTTGATTTCTCATATTATAAAGTAAACCTATTTAAGGGGTTGTTTTCTCATACTCACAAATATACTACAAGTACGGGGTTATTTTCTCATATTCATAAACATTACCGTATTACAGGGTTGTTTTCTAATATTTATAAATATACTCCTTTTACGGGGTTGTTTTCTCATATTAAAAAATTTACCCCTTGTACGGGAAAGTTTTCTTAAACTGGCAATTACACTACTTTTCCAATGTTATTTTCTCATATTCTTTAATATACATGTTTTACGAGGTTATTTTCTTATATTGATAAATATACCATTTTCTTAGACTGGCAATTACACTACTTTATTTTCTTTTATTGATAAATATACCACTTTTATAGGGTCGTTATCTCATATTAAATTATTAGCACTATTATGGGTTGTTTTGTCAAATTCATAAATATAGACATTTTATGTGGTTATTTTCTTATATTAATAAATATACCCTTTTTACGGGGTTGATTTCTCGTATTATAAAGTAAACCTATTTAAGGGGTTGTTTTCTCATACTCACAAATATACCACAAGTACGAGATTATTTTTCGAGACTCATATATATCCCCGTATTACGGGTTGTTTTCTCATATTAAAACATTTACCCTTTCTACAAGGCTTTTTTTAGACCCGCAATTACATTACTTTTACGGGGTTATTTTCTTAGATTCATAAATATACATGTTTTACGGAGTTACTTTCTTTTATTGATAAATATAATACTTTTACGGGGTTATTTTCTCATATTAAATTATTAGCACTATTATGGGTTATTTTCTCAAATTTAAAAATATACACGTGTCACAGGGTCATTTTCTTATATTGACAAATATACCCCTTTTGTGGGGTTATTTTCTCATATTATAAAATTAACCCATTTAAGGGGTTGTTTTCTCAAACTCACAAAAATACCACAATTACGGGGTTAGTTTCTCATATTCATAAATATCACCGTATTACGGGGTTGTTTTCTAATATTTATAAATATACCCCTATTACGGGGTTGTTTTCCCATATTAAGACATTTACCCCTTCTACGAAGCTGTTTTCTTATATTGGCAATTATACAACTTTTTCGGGATTATTTTCTCATATTCATAAATATACACATTTTACAAAGTTATTTTCTTTTATTGATACATATACCACTTTTATGGGATCATTTTTTCATATTAAATTATTAGCACTATTATCAGTTGTTTTCTCAAATTCATAAATATATACGTTTTACGTGGTTATTTTCTTATATTGACAAATATTCCCCTTTTACGGGGTTGATTTCTCATATTATAAAGTAAACCTATTTAAGGGGTTGTTTTCTCATACTCACAAATATAATATAAGTACGGGGTTATTTTCTCATATTCATAAACATTACCGTATTACAGGGTTGTTTTCTAATATTTATAAATATACCCTTTTTACGTGGTTGTTTTCTCATATTAAAAAATTTACCCCTTGTACGGGAAAGTTTTCTTAGACTGGCAATTACACTACTTTTCTGATGTTATTTTCTCATATTCTTTAATATACATGTTTTACGAGGTTATTTTTTTATATTGATAAATATACCATTTTTTTGGGTCGTTTCTCATATTAAGTTATTAGCACTATTATGGGGCTGTTTTCTAAAATTTATAAATATACACGTTTAACGAGGTTATCTTCTTATATTTACAAATGTACCCCTTTTACAGGGTTGTTTTCTCATATTATTAAACTAACCCATTTAAGGAGTTGTTCTCTCATACTCATAAATATACCACAATTACGGGGTTATTTTCTCATATTAAAAAATTTACCCCTTCTACGATGTTGTTTTCTTAGATTGGCAATTACACTATTTTGACGAGATTTTTTTCTCAGATTTATAAATATACAAATTTGACGAGGTTATTTTCTTAAATTGATAAATATACCACTTTTACGGGGTCGTTCTATCATATTAAATATTAGCACTATTATGGGTTGTTTTATGAAGATAAGAAATATTCACCTTTCATGGGGTTATTTTCTTATATTGAGAAATATACTCCTTTTATGGGGTTATTTTCTCATATTATAAAATTAACCCATTTAAGGGGTTGTTTTCTAATATTTATAAATATAGCCCTTTTACGGGGTTGTTTTCTCATATTAAATCTTTTACCCTTGTACGAGGCTGTTTTCTTAGATTGGCAATTATACTACTTTTCCGGGGTTCTTTTTTTAGATTCATAAATATAAACGTTTTACGAAGTTATTTTCTTTTATTAATAAATATACCAGTTTTACGGGTTCATTTTCTCATATTAAATTATTAGCACTATTATGGATTGTTTTGTCAAATTCATAAATATACATATTTTACGAGATTATTTTCTTATATTGATATATATACACCTTTTATGGGGTTGATTTCTCATATTATAAAATTAACCCATTTAAGGGGTTGTTTTTTCATACTCACAAATATACCCCGTAGTTCATACTCACAAATATACCATAATTACGGGGTTATTTTCTAATATTTATAAATATACCCTTCTTACGGGGTTGTTTTCTCATATTAAAAAATTTACCCCTTCAACGGGGCTGTTTTTTTAGATTGGCAATTACACTACTTTTACGAGGTTGTTTTGTCAGATTCATAAATATACATATTTTATGAGATTATTTTCTTGTATTGACAAATATAACCTTTTGACGGGGTTATTTTCTCATATTATAAAATTAACCAATTTAAGGGGTTGTTTTCTCATACTTACAAATATACCTTAATTACGGGGTTGGTATCTCAAATTAAATAGTGTGCACGTTTCACGAGGTTATTTTATTATATTGACAAATATACTCCTTTTGCTGAGTTATTTTCTCATATTATAAAATTAACTCATTTAAGGGGTTGTTTTGTAATATTTATAAATATATCCCTCTTATAGGGTTTTTCTCATAAATATTTCCGTATTACAAGGTTATTTTCTCATATTAAAACATTTACTCCATCTAAGAGGCTGTTTTCTTAGACTGGCAATTACACTACTTTTATGAGGTCGTTTTCTAATATTAAATTATTAGCACTGTTATGGGTTGTTTTCTCAAATTCAAAAAATATACACGTTTAACGAGGTTATTTTCTTATATTGACAAATATACTCCTTTTACGTGGTTGTTTTCTCATATTATAAAATTAACCCATTTAAGGGTTATTTTCTCATATTTATAAATATACCCCACTTACGGGGTTGTTTTCTCATATTAAAACATTTACCCCTTCTACGACGCTGTTTTCTTATATTGGCAATTATACAACTTTTTCGGGATTATTTTCTCGTATTCATAAATATACACGTTTTATGAAGTTATTTTCTTTTATTGATAAATATACCACTTTCACGGTGTCGTTTTCTCATATTAAATTATTAGCACTATTATGGGTTGTTTTGTCAAATTCATAAATATATACGTTTTACAGGGTTATTTTCTTATATTGACAAATAAATCCCTTTTTACGGGGTTGATTTCTTATATTATAAAGTAAACCTATTTAAGGGGTTGTTTTCTCATACTCACAAATATACCACAAGTTCGGGATAAATATTACCGTATTACAGGGTTGTTTTCTAATATTTATAAATATACCCCTCTTACGGGGTTGTTTTCTCATATTAAAAGTTTTACCCCTTGTATGGGGATGTTTTCTTAGACTGGCAATTACACTACTTTTCCGAGGTTGTTTCCTCAGATTCTTTAATAAACATGTTTTACGAGGTTATTTTCTTATATTGATAAATATACCACTATTATGGGGTTGTTTCTCATATTAAGATATTAGCACTATTATGGGGTTGTTCTCTAAAATTTATAAATATACACGTTTTACGAGGTTATTTTCTTATATTTACAAATGTACCCCTTTTATAGGGTTGTTTTGTCATATTATAAAATTAACCCATTTAAGGGGTTGTTTTCTCATACTCACAAATATACCACAATTACGAGGTTATTTTCTCATATTCATAATATATCCATATATTACGGGGTTGTTTTCTCATATTAAAAAATTTACCCCTTCCACGATGTTGTCTTCTTAGACTGGCAATTACACTACTTTGACGGGATTTTTTTCTCAAATTTATAAATATACACATTTTACGAGGTTATATATTGATAAATATACCATTTTTACGGGGTCGTTTTCTCATATTAAATTATTAGCACTATTATGGGTTATTCTCTGAAGTACCAAAATATACATGTTTCATGGGGTTATTTTCTTATATTGACAAATATACTCTTTTTACAGGGTTATTTCCTCATATTATAAAATTAACCCCTTTAAGGGGTTGTTTTTTAATATTTATAAATATAGCCCTCTTACGGGGTTGTTTTCTTATATTAAAACATTTATCCCTTCTACGAGGCTGTTTTATTAGATTGGCAATTACACTACTTTTTCGAGGTTGTTTTCTCAGATTCATAAATATAAATATCTTACGAAGTTATTTCCTTTTATTAATAAATATACCAGTTTTACGGGTTCATTTTCTCATATTAAATTATTAGCACTATATGGATTTTTTTGTCAAATTCATAAATATACATATTTTACGAGATTATTTTCTTATATTGACATATATACACCTTTTATGGGGTTGATTTCTCATATTATAAAATTAACCCATTTAAGGGGTTGTTTTCTCATACTCACAAATATACCATAATTACGGGGTTATTGTCTCAGATTCATAAATATCCATGTATTATGGGGTTGTTTTCTTATATTAAAAAATCTACCACTTCTACGATATTGTTTTCTTAGACTGGCAATTACACTACTTTGACGGGATTGTTTTCTCAAATTTATAAATATACACATTTTACGGGGTCTTTTTCTTAGATTGATAAATATACCACTTTATGGGGTCGTTCTCTCATATTAAATTATTAGCACTATTATGGATTGTTTTCTCAAATTAGAAAATATACACGTTTTATGGGATTATTATCTTATATTGACAAATATACTCCTTTTACGGGGTTATTTTCTCGTATTATAAAATTAACCCATTTAAGGGGTTCTCTTCTAATATTTATAAATATACCCATCTTACAGGGTTGTTTTCTTATATTAAAATATTTACCCCTTCTACGAGGCTGTTTCCTTATACTGGCAATTACACTACTTTTCCGGGGTTTTTTTTTAGTTTCATAAATATAAAAGTTTTATAAAGTTATTTTCTTTTATTGATAAATATACCACTTTTACGGGGTCGTTTTCTCATATTAAATTAGTAGCACTATTATGGGTTGTTTTGTCAAATTCATAAATATATACGTTTTCGGGATTATTTTCTTATATTGATAAATATACCCCTTTTACGGGGTTGATTTCATATTATGTTAGAAACCCATTTAAGGGTTATTTTCTCATACTCACAAATATACCAGTACGGGGTTATTTTCTCATATTCATAAATATTACTCAGTTATAGGTTGTTTAATATTTATAAATATACCCTTCTTACGAGGTTGTTTTCTCATATTAAAAAATTTACCCCTTGTACGGGGATGTTTTCTTAGACTGGCAATTACACTACTTTTTCGGGGTTATTTTCTCATATTCTTTAACGTACATGTTTTATAAGATTATTTTCTTATATTGATAAATATATCATTATTATGGGGTCGTTTCTCATTAAATTATTGAAGATTTTACAATGCTTTTCCTCAAATTTATAAATATATATCGCCCACGAGGTTATTTTCTTATATTTACAAATGTACCCCTTTTATGGGGTTGTTTTCTCATATTATAAAATTAACCCATTTATGGGGTTGTTTTCTCATACTCACAAATATACCACAATTACGGGGTTATTTTCTCATATTCATAAATATCCCTGACGGTTGCCTCTATATTAAAACATTTACCCCTCTACAAGGCTGTTTTCTTAAACTCGCAATTACACTACTTTTACGGGGTTGTTTTCTCATATTCATAAATATACACGTTTTACGGAGTTATTTTCTTTTATTAATAAATATACTACTTTTACGCGGTCATTTTCTCATATTAAATTATTAGCACTATTATAGGTTATTTTCTCAAATTCACAAATATACAAGTGTCACGGGATCATTTTTTTATATTGACAAATATATCCCTTTTACGGGATTATCTTCTTATATTATAAAATTAACCCATTTAAGGGGTTGTTTTCTCATACTCACAAAAATACCACAATTACGGAGTTATTTTCTCAGATTCATAAATATCACCATATTACGAGGTTATTTTCTAATATTTATAAATATACCCCTCTTACGGGGTTGTTTTTTCATATTAAAAACTTTACTCTTTTTACAAGGCTGTTCTCTTAGACTGGCAATTACGCTACTTTTACAGGGTTGTTTCTTAGATTCATAAAAATACACGTTTTTACAGGGTTATTTTCTTATTTTGATAAATATACCACTTTAACGTGGTCATTTTCTCATATTAAATTATTAGTACTATTATAGAGTTATTTTCTGAGATTTATAAATATCACCATATAATGGGGTTGTTCTCTAATATTTATAAATATACCCCTCTTATGGGGTTGTTTTCTCATATTAAAAAATTTACCCTTTCTACGCGGTTGTTTTCTTAGCCTCGCAATTACATTACTTTTACGGGATTGTTTTCTCAAATTCATAAATATATACATTTTATGGGTTTATTTTCTTATATTGATAAATATTCTCCTTTTACGGGGTCTTTTTCTAGTATTTCTAAATATACCCCTCTTACGAGGTTGTTTTCTCATATTGAAAAATTTACCTTGTCTAAGAGGTTGTTTTCTTAGACTGGAAAGTACACTACTTTTACAGGGTTGTTTTTTCATATTCATAAATATACGCTATTTACGGGGTTATTTTCTTATATTAAAAAATTTACCCCTTCTACGGGGCTGTTTTCTTAGACTAGCAATTATGCTACTTTTACAGGGTTGTTTCTCACATTCTTAAAAATACATGTTTTACGGGGTTATTTTCTTATTTTGATAAATATACCACTTTGATGTATGGCCATTTTCCTCACATTAAATTTTATTAGCACCATTATAAGTTATTATTTCTCCAGATTCTTATAACATCACCGTATTACGGGATTATTTTCTAATATTTATAAATATACCCCTCTACTGGGTTATTTTCTCATATTAAAAAATTTACCCTTCTAACTTCCATTTTGTGATTGCACCAAGCACTACTTTACTGGGTTGGTTAGATTATAAATATACATATTCATTTATGAGATTAGTTTGTATTCATAAACATACCAATTTCACGGTTATTTCTTAACATTAAACTATTGGTTAATACTATGGGGTTGTTTTCCAAATCTATAAATATACATCGCTTTTAATACGGATTATTTTCTTATATTGACAAATATACCCCTTTTATGGGGTTGTTTTCTCATATTATAAAATTAACCCATTTAAGGGGTTATTTTATCATACCCACAAATATACCAAAATTACGTTGTTATTTTCTCTAATTGATAAATATTTCCCTATTACGGGGTTGTTTTCTAATATTTATAAATATACCCCTCTTACGGGGTTGTTTTCTCATATTAGAAAATTTATCCCTTCTACGAGGCTGTTTTCTTAAATGGCAATTACACTACTTTTACGAGGTTGTTTTCTCATATTAATTTATTACCACTATTATGGCGTTATTTTCTCAAGTTCATAAATATACACATTTTACAGGGTTATTTTCTTATATTGAGAAATATACCCCTTTTATGGGGTTGTTTTCTCATATTATAAAATTAACCCATTTAAGGGGTTATTTTCTTATACTCAGAAATATACCACAATTATGGGATTATTTTATTCTCATATTGATAAGTAGCAATACGTAACTGAACGTGGAAGTACA